>NC_088236.1:13449249-13654704 GCF_036934945.1 Oncorhynchus masou masou | reverse complement strand
GGTGAATTTAATAAAGAAAAAATCCAAAAAATACAAAAATGGCAAATCCAAAAAGGTGGTAGGAAAAACACAAAAGAACTCAAAAGAAACTCACCAAAAATAAACAAAAACAAAAAACAGAATACCACAAGAACGTCACCCGGAATCGACAAGAGCACACAGAACACTAGGGCAGGGTGCTAACATACAAACACAGAGCACAGAACTGAGGGAAACAAAGGGTTTAAATACAATCAGGGGAAAACGAGACACAGGTGCAAACAATAATGGGGATCAAGGGAAAAACACAGGGACAAAAAGCACAATGGGGACATCTACTGACAAAAACCCGGAACAACCCTGGCCAAATCTTGACAGAATCCCCCCTAGGAACGGCTCCTGACGTTCCTACCAGCTCTCTCAGGGTGGAGGACCCTGAACTGACGAATGAGGTCAGGGTCCAGGATGTCTTTGGCAGGAACCCAGGAGCGCTCCTCAGGACCGTAGCCTTCCCAGTCCACCAGATACTGCCAGGACCGCTGCACCCGGCGGGAATCCAGTATCCGGTGGACGGTATAAGCCGGCTGGCCTCCAATGACACGAGGCGGAGGGGAGGTCTGTCTGCCGGGACAAGGGGAGAAAAAACAACAGGTTTTAACAATGACACATGAAATGTGGGATTAATCTTAAGGGATCTGGGTAAGTGTAGGCGATAAGAAACTGGGTTAACTCTCCTGGCAACCTTGAAGGGACCGATGTATTTTTGGGACAGCTTGCGAGACTCCACCCGTAGAGGTAAGTCTCTTGTGGAAAGCCAGACTCTCTGGCCGGGCGCAGGGTAGGCCCGGAACGGCGACGTCTGTTGGCTTGTTGTTGATACCTCTGTGAGGAACGCATCAGATTAAGACGGGTCTTCCTCCACATAAGCCGACAGCGTCTGACGAACCTCAAGGCTGAAGGCACTCTGACTTCTGCCTCCTGGTCCGGGAACAATGGAGGAGCATAGCCAAACTGACACTCGTGCGGGGACATACCAGTGGAGGAGGAGCGCAAGGTGTTGTGCGCGTATTCGGCCCAAACAATAAAGGATGACCATGTGGACGGGTTGTCACGAGTCATACATCGGAGGGTGGTTTCCAGCTCTTGATTCATCCTCTCTGTTTGGCCGTTGGACTCCGGATGATACCCTGAAGATAGACTGGCAGAAGCCCCCATGAGTTGGCAGAAGGCCTTCCAAAACCTTGAGGCGAACTGGGGACCTCTGTCAGAAACCACATCTTGAGGAATGCCGAAGACTCGGAACACATGATTAATTACCAACTCAGCCGTTTCCTTGGCAGAAGGTAACTTAGTCAGAGGGACGAACCTGGCCGCCTTTGAAAACCTGTCGATTATGACTAGGATAGTAGTATTGCCATGGGATGGAGGAAGTCCAGTAATAAAGTCCAATGAGATATGGGACCAGGGTCTGTGGGGAACAGGTAAAGGATGAAGGAGTCCTTGAGGCGGAGGTGAGAAGATTTGCCCTGGCAGCACACGGGGCAGGCATTGACGAAAGTGGCAACGTCTTCTCTTATGGTAGGCCACCAGAACTTACGCTGGATGAACTCCAAGGTGCGACCTACGCCCGGATGACAGGTGAGGGCGAGGTGTGCCCCCACAGAAGGACCTGAGTCCTCACTGCCTTGGGGACAAACAACCGATTGGCAGGGCCTCCTTTAGGGTCCGGTTCGCTAGCTTGAGCACGTCTCACGGTATCCTCAACTTGCCACGAGATCGGAGCCACAATCTTAGCAGCAGGAAGGACAGGCATGTCCGTGTCATCTCGAATGGCAGGAGCGTAGACTCGGGACAGGGCATCCGGTTTGAGATTCTTCGACCCGGGCGATAGGTGAGGATAAACTGGAATCGATTGAAGAAAAGAGACCATCTAGCTTGTCTAGAGTTCAATCGCTTCGCCTGCTGGATATACTCCAGATTTTGTGGTCCGTAAGCACTTGAAACGGGTGAGAAGCCCCCTCGAGCCAGTGTCTCCATTCCTTCAATGCCATCTTAACCGCTAGGAGTTCACGATCCCCCACATCGTAGTTCCTCTCAGTCGGGGTAAGCCGGTGTGAGAAGAAAAGCGCACGGATGAAGCTTCTTGTCTTCACCCCTCTGAGACAGGACAGCTCCAACACCAACCTCTGATGCGTCTACCTCCACCACAAATGGTTCATCCGTAGTCGGTAGTATCAGGATGGGAGCAGAGAGGATGCGCTGCTTGAGTCCTTGGAAGGCCGTCTCAGCTTCTCTTCCCCAAAAAACCTTGCATTGCCACCTTTGGTTAAAGCTGAGAGAGGAGCTGCCACCAAACTGAAGTTCTTGATGAACTTGCGGTAAAAGTTTGTGAAGCCCAGGAAACGCTGAACATCCTTAACGGATTTGGGGGTGGGCCAATCCGCTACCGCCCCTACCTTCCTAGGATCCATTTGGATTCGACCGGTTCCACTACAAATCCCAGGAATTGTACTCGGGATGAATGGAATTCACATTTTCCGGCAACGTACAGATGGCTGTCCAGGAGGCGTTTGAGTACTTGTCTGACATGCTTAGTGTGTTCTTGAAGGGAGCTCGAAAAGATGAGGATGTCATCCAAGTAAACAAACACAAATATGTTAAGCATATCCCTAAGCACATCGTTTATGAGCGCTTGGAACACCGCTGGGGCGTTGGTCAGGCCGAAGGGCATCACCAAGTATTCATAGTGACCAGTAGGCGTGTTGAAAGCGGTCTTCCACTCGTCACCAGGTCTGATCCGCACAAGATGGTATCGTTCCGCAGGTCAAGCTTAGTGAAAACAACTGCTTCCTGGAGCAGCTCGAAGGCTGTGGCCATAAGTGGTAGCGGGTAACGGTTACGGACGGTTATGTCATTGAGTCCCCGGTAGTCGATGCAAGGACGTAACCCACCATCTTTCTTGGCCACAAAGAAAAACCCTGCTCCCGCCGGGGAGGTTGATGGACGCATGAGGCCTGCTTCCAGAGAGTCCTTGATGTAGGTATCCATAGCAGCTCGTTCGGGTGGAGATAGGGAAAAGATCCGACCCCTGGGGGCAAGTGCCCGGAAACAGGTCGATGGGGCAATCGTAAGATCTATGGGGTGGTAGCATGGTGGCCCTCTGTTTGCTAAACACCAGTTTGAGGTCATGGTAACACTCGGGAACTCGGGTCAGATCGATGGATTCTAAAGACTCGGGAGTAGAACTCGGGGAATTCTGGAAAATACAAGTAGCTTGGCACGTAGGACCCCACTGCTTGATAGTGCCCACAGACCAGTCGATGTGAGGGTTATGACTGTGAAGCCAGGGGTATCCAAGGACGAGAGGGAACTCGGAACAGGAGATCAAATGAAAGTTCATCAATTCCTGGTGTTGTGAAACTGAAAGTCTCAAGGAGGTAGTGACATGAGTGACAAGTCCAGATCCCAAAGGGCTTCCATCCAATGTAGTAACCCTCATGGGGTCACTTAGAAGTTCAGAGGGAACGCCATTCTCCTTCGCCCAGACACCATCCATGAAGTTACCTGCGGCTCCAGAGTCTACCAAGGCTTGAAGGTGAAGCTTGTGGTTGTCCCAGGAGAGGGTGACTGGAATGAGCAGACGGGAGTTGGACGGATGGGAGGAGGTTATGTTTCCGTTACAGTTCCCCCGGTCTGTACGGGACAGAGCGTTTCCCTGGAGCCCGGGACACGTGGAACGGAAATGGCCCGGTTTGCCGCAATATAGACAGCGTCGCTCCCTCATCCGGCGGTCTCTCTCAGCCTGGGAGATGCGTCCAATCTGCATGGGTTCCGGTGGAGCCAGTGATGATAAAGGTGGGGACTCGGAGCTGGGACTGATAGGAGCTAGAGGTCTACGGTTGAGTTCTCTCTCTCTCAGACGCTGGTCAATGCGTGAGGCCAGCTTGATCAGGGACTCGAGATTGTCCGGTGGTTCCCGAGTGGCCAGTTCATCTTGGATAGTGTCGGAAAGGCCTTTCAGAAAGCACACCGTGAGCGCCTCGTTGTTCCAGCCACTCGCTGCTGCCACCGTGCGGAACTGGATGGCATAGTCCGTCACGCTGCGCCAACCTTGATGGAGAGTCAGGAGCTGTTTGGCTGAGTCAGAACCACTGCTTGGGCCTTGAAACACTCGTTTGAATTCCTCAGCAAAGGCAGAGTAGCTGGCACAGCAGGAACTATGGGCATCCCACACAGCAGTAGCCCAGGCCAGGGCTTTTTCCGACAGCAGGGTGATGATATATGCGATCTTAGACCGGTCGGTGGGAAACGACGAGGTTGCAGCTCAAAGGAGAGAGAACATTGAGTGAGAAACCCTTTACAAGCACTTGGATCACCTGAGAACCGTTGGGGAGGTGGAAGACGAGGTTCAGCCAGGGGGTTAACTGCCATGGGTACGTGAACTTGAGGTACTGGGACGGGAACTGTTGCCGGGGTAAGTCGATCAGATATTTGCTTAATGGAAGTCAGCATCTCCGACAGAAGATGAGAATGTCTAGCCATTAAGGCCTCTTGCTGAACCAGGCGGCTTCGTGGCGTTGGACAGTCTCCTGGTGGTGAGACAGCGTGGCAAAAAGGTCCTGGGAACTGGCTGCCTCTGGGTTCATTTTTGGCTCTGTGTTTCTGTCAGGACCCGGTTTTGAACCTGGGTCTCCGGAGTGAGAAACAGTCACTTAACCAACTGAGCCACGAATAGACAGCAGAACCCAGAAGATGAGGCAGACACAGCAGTACTTAAGACGGTGAATTTAATAAAGAAAAAATCCAAAAATACAAAAATGGCAAATCCAAAAAGGTGGTAGGAAAAACACAAAAGAACTCAAAAGAAACTCACCAAAAATAAACAAAAACAAAAAACAGAATACCACAAGAACGTCACCCGGAATCGACAAGAGCACACAGAACACTAGGGCAGGGTGCTAACATACAAACACAGAGCACAGAACTGAGGGAAACAAAGGGTTTAAATACAATCAGGGGAAAACGAGACACAGGTGCAAACAATAATGGGGATCAAGGGAAAAACACAGGGACAAAAAGCACAATGGGGACATCTACTGACAAAAACCCGGAACAACCCTGGCCAAATCTTGACATGATGTAATTTTGAAAGAATAATCGGTAAATGTTGCACAATCCAAGTGAGGAAATCTCTTAGAGATATACCCAGAAAGACTCACAGATGTAATCACTTTCAATGGTGCTTCTACAAAGTATTGACTCAGGGGTGTGAACCCTTATGTAAACTAGATATTTCTGTATTTCATTTTCAATGAATTAGCAAAAATATCTAAAAACATGTTTTCACTTTGTCAATATGGGGTAATCTGTGTAGATGGGTGAAAAAAATAGGTAGCTCTAAATCCACGGTATGGGAGAGGATGTAAATCCATAACACACAAGTTTTTTCAGCAACAGATTGTTATCAAAAGCTGCACTCGTCTAACAATACAGCCCCTACAATCTATTTTGATCACTTTCTTTCAGCCAATTATTAGTAATTTGTGTCACTACCGTGCATGTTGAGTGCCCTTGCCTATAAGCATGCTGCAAGTCTGTTGTTTTTACACTAAAATAACATTGTATTTGGTCAAACACAATTTTTCCCAAAAGTTTACAAAATGACGAGAGTAGGCTGATTGGTCGGCTGTTTGAACCAGTAAGGGATGCTTTGTTATTCTTGGGTAGGTGAATGACATTTGCTTCCCTCTGTCACGAATATTACCGAAGGTGACTCCCCTTCTTGTTCGGGTGGTGCTCGGCGGTCGTCGTCGCCGGTCTACTAGCTATCACCGATCCGTTGTTCTGTGGTCCTTTGGTTTTGTCTGATTGGTATAACCTGTTTCTTGTTTGGTTGTTAGGGTGGGGTTATATATAGTTTGTTCAGTCCGCTTCTGTTTCGTGCGGGCTTGTTTGTCTGTTCTATGTTTAAGTGTATTTTGTTTGTATTTTGGGTTTCGCGCTGTCCGTTAATATTTCCGATCATTTGTTTTCCTACTTTTGTTCATGTTATTTTTCCAGGACATTAAAGCGTGTTTTTCCCACATCTTTTGCTCTCTGCACCTGACTTCACACCTCCTCACTCATTTGCCATAACAGAAGCCCGCACCACGATATGGAGTCAGCAGGAGCAGCGACCACTCCTCTTCCCACTATGGAGGAGAGAGTCCTTCATCACACGTCCATCCTCCATCGCCTAGTATCAGCGATGGATCAAATGATGGAGAGGATGGGTCGTTGGGAGAGGAATGGTCTCCCTACTACCCCACCAACCCTCCCACCAGCAACTCTATCATCTCCCACATCTGGATCCGGTTCCAGCGCTCTGCGCATTACGCCTCCGGGGGTGTATGATGGAGCAGCGATGGGGTGCCAGGGATTCCTGCTTCAACTAGACCTCTACCTGGCCACCGTTCGGCGGCTCCCTCGGACGAGGAGAGAGTGTGGGTCCTCAACACATGCCTTACGGGTAGAGCCCTGGAGTGGGCTAATGCGGTCTGGAACAGGCCCGACTCAGCGAAGGACAATTACCCGGAGTTCACCCGCCGTTTCAGGGCCTTGTTCGATCACCCTCCAGAAGGTCGAGCGGCGGGTGAGAGATTGTTCCATCTCAGACAGGGGACGAGGAGTGCGCAGGACTTCGGGCTGGAGTTCCGGACCTTGGCCGCTGGAGCAGGGTGGAACGACAGGGCCCTGATAGACCATTACAGATGTAGCCTGAGAGAGGACGTCCGCAGGGAGCTGGCCTGTCAGGACACTACACTTAGCCTGGATGGACTGATAGACCTGTCGATCCGGTTGGACCATCTGCTAGCTGCTCGCGGACGTTCTGAAAGGGTCCTGTCAGTTCTACCTCCTGACCCTCCTGCTCCTATCCCGATGGAGCTAGGAGGGACCGCGTCTAGGGAGATCGGAGGAGGAAGCTCCTCCTGTACCAGTTGTGGCCGGAGAGGGCACACGTCTGGTCGGTGCTGGAGGAATTCATCTGGGAATCGAGAAGGTAGGCAGAACACTCCTCGGTCACCCCAGGTGAGTAAGCACCACACTCTCCCAGAGTTTCCTGTTGGTCACATGTTCTTATTAATTTGTTTCCTTAATTATTCTCTTTCTCTCCAGCATAAGGCACTGGTAGATTCAGGCGCAGCTGGAAACTTTATAGATCGCGGACTCGCTCAGAGGTTGAGGATTTCGATAGTAAAAGTAGACCCCCTTTTCCCGAGCACTCTTTAGATAGTCGACCATTAGTGTCAGGGCTGGTGAGGAAAGCCACAATTTCGTTGGAGATGATTACGCAGGGGAATCACAAGGAGCGAATTAGTTTGTTCCTTATCGATTCACCTGCGTTTCCAGCCATGCTGGGGAATCCCTGGCTAGCTATTCATAATCCTACGATTTCGTGGAAACAGGGAACTCTCCAGGGGTGGTCTGATGAGTGTTCAGGCAGGTGTGTAGGGGTTTCCATCGGTGCGACAACGGTGGAGAGTCCAGACCAGGTTTCCACCGTGCGCATTCCAGCTGAGTATGATGATTTGGCTATCGCTTTCAGTAAGAAGAAGGCGACCCAATTACCACCCCATAGGCAGGGAGGTGGCGTGATAAACCTCCAGGGTAACGCTGCACTCCCCAGGAGTTTTGTGCATCCTTTGTCCCAGGAGGAGACGGTGGCTATTGAAACTTATATCACCGAGGCTCTGGGACAGTGGTACATTCGGCCCTCCATGTCACCTGTCTCTTCTAGTTTCTTTTTTGTGAAGTAAAAGATGGTGGTTTGCATCCGTGTATTGATTATAGAGGTCTAAATTCCATCACGGTGGGTTTTAGTTACCCACTACCTCTCATTGCTACGGCAGTGGAATCATTTCACGGAGCGCAGTTCTTCACTAAACTGGATCTCAGGAGTGCTTATAATCTGGTGCGTATTCGGGATGGAGATGAGTGGAAAACTGCATTTAGCACTACTTCTGGCCATTATGAGTACCTCGTCATGCCATACAGTTTAAAGAATGTTCCAGCTATATTTCAATCCTTCGTGGATGAGATTCTCAGAGACCTGCACGGACAGGGTGTAGTGGTGTATATTGATGATATTTTGATCTACTCCGCTACACGCACTGCGCATGTATCTCTGTTGCGCAAGGTTCTTAGTCGACTGCTGGAACATGACCTGTATGTGAAGGCGGAGAAATGTGAGTTTTCCAAATGATCAGTTTCCTTCCTGGGTTATCGCATTTCCAGCTCTGGGTTGGTAATGGAGGGTGACCGCGTAAAGGCCGTGCGTAATTGGCCGACTCCGACCACGGTAAAGGAGTTGCAGCGGTTCTTGGGGTTTGCCAATTACTACCGGAGGTTTATCCGGGGTTTTGGTCAGGTAGCTGCCCCTATTACCTCACTGCTGAAGGGGGGCCGTTGCGTTTACAGTGGTCAGCAGAGGCGGACAGAGCTTTTCGTAAGTTGAAGGCGATGTTCACTGAGGCGCGGTGTTGGCGCATCCGGACCCTTCTTTGGCGTTTATAGTAGAGGTGGATGCATCCGAGGCTGGGGTTGGAGCGGTGCTCTGACAGCGTTCGGGTGCGCCACCGAAGCTCTGCCCCTGTGCCTTTTTTTTTTTTTTTCGAAGAAACTCGGGCCAGCGGAGCGGAATTATGATGTGGGGGATAGGGAGTTGTTGGCTATGGTTAAGGCCCTGAAGGTGTGGAGACACTGGCTTGAGGGGGCTAAGCACCCTTTCCTTATCTGGACTGACCACCGTAACCTGGAGTATATCCGATCAGCTAGTAGACTGAATCCTTGTCAGGCAAGGTGGGCCATGTTTTTCACCAGATTTCATTTCACTATCTCGTATAGACCAGGTTCCCTCAACACTAAGGCCGACGCGCTGTCAAGACTCTATGACACTGAGGACAGGTCCATCGATCCTACTCCCATCATTCCGGCAGCTAAGCTGGTGGCACCAGTAGTATGGGATGTGGACACGGACATTGAGCGGGCGCTAAGGGAGGAACCTGCGCCTCCACAGTGTCCGGAGGGTCGTAGGTACGTGCCGTTGGATGTTCGTGATCAATTGATTCGATGGGCTCATTGTCTACCCTCGTCGGGTCACCCAGGTATTTTTAGGACCGTGCGAGGTCTTCAGAGGAAGTACTGGTGGCCCACTTTGAGGGGGATGTGCGATTCGATGTCTCCTCCTGTTCGGTGTGCGCCCAGAGTAAGGCTCCTAGTCACCTGCCTCGAGGTAAATTACAACCTCTTCCCGTTCCACAACGGCCGTGGACCCATCTATCGGTGGATTTTCTTACTGACCTTCCCCCTCTCAGGGTAACACAACGATCCTGGTCGTTGTGGATCGGTTCTCTAAGTCCTGCCGTCTTATCCCATTGCCCGGTCTCCCTACAGCCCTACAGACTGCGGAAGCTCTTTTCACCCATGTCTTCCGGCACTACGGGGTGCCCGAGTATATAGTTTCTGATCGGGGCCCCAGTTTATCTCCCGTGTATGGAGGGCATTTATGGAACGTCTGGGGTCTCGGTCAGCCTGACCTAAGGGTATCACCCGGAGAGTAATGGGCAGGTGGAGAGAAATGAACCAGGAGGTGGGTAGGTTTCTGCGGTCGTATTGCCAGGACCGGCCAGGGGAGTGGGAGAGATATATTCCCTGGGCAGAAATAGCCCAGAACTCACTAAGCCACTCCTCCACCAACATGTCACCATTTGAGTGCGTGTTGGGGTACCAGCCAGTCCTGGCACCGTGGCATCAGAGTCAGACTGAGGCTCCTGCGGTGGAGGAGTGGGTGCAGCGCTCTAAGGAGACCTGGAGGGCTGTCCAAGAGTCATTACGCCAAGCGAGTGTAAGGCAGAAGAAGAGCGCTGACCGTCACCGCAGTGAGGCCCCGTGTTTGCACCTGGGGACAGGGTCTGGCTCTCGACCCGAAACCTGCCCCTCTGCTTGCCCTGCCGGAAGCTGGGTCCGCAGTGTATAGGGCCAATTAAAGTCCTGAGGAGAATAAACAAGGTTTGTTATCGATTATTACTTCCTTCGTATTATCGTATTAACCCCTCGTTTCATGTGTCTCTTCTCAGGCCAGTGGTAGCTGGTCCCATGCAGGAAGGTGAGGTTCCGGAAGTTCCTCCGCCCCTCTGGACATCGAGGGTCCCCGGGGTACAAGATACGAGCTATTCTGGACTCGAGACGCCGGGTGAGGGGCTTGCAGTACCTCGTTGACTGGGAGGGGTACGGTCTCGAGGAGAGATGCTGGGTACCGGTGAGGGATATTCTAGATCCATCTATGTTGAGAGAGTTCCATCACCTCCGTCCGGATCGCCCAGCGCCTCGGCCCCCGGGTCGTCCACGAGGCCAGCGTCGGCGCACTGCGGGAGCTGCGCGTCAGGGGGTACTGTCACGAATATTACCGAAGGTGACTCCCCTTCTTGTTCGGGTGGTGCTCGGCGGTCGTTGTCGCCGGTCTACTAGCTATCACCGATCCGTTGTTCTGTGTTCCTTTGGTTCTGTCTGATTGGTATCACCTGTTTCTTGTTTGGTTGTTAGGGTGGGGTTATATATAGTTTGTTCAGCCCGCTTCTGTTTCGTGCGGGCTTGTTTGTCTGTTCTATGTATTTTGTTTGTATTTTGGGTTTCGCGCTGTCCGTTATTATTTCTGATAATTTGTTTTCCTACTTTTGTTCATGTTATTTTTCCTGGACATTAAAGCGTGTTTTTTCCCACATCTTTTGCTCTCTGCGCCTGACTCCACACCTCCTCACTCATCTGCCGTAACACCCTCCAGGTTCCTCTGGACTTTGATTTGTCATTATTGATAGACAGCAATAATTTTTTCACCTCTTCCACACTCACTTTTCACCTCTTCAAACCCTCACTTTACAGAATACATCATTACAATGCTTGTCTTGTAGTTATCAATGAATGTGAAGGCTCAGTGTTTGTTGCTGGTGTGTCATATCTGATTTTGCTAATCGTACTAATGAAAAAGTCATTAAAGTAGTTGGCAATATCAGAGGATTTGTGATGCATGAGCCATCTGTTTCAATGAAGGATGGAGCTGAGTTCCCCTTTTTCCTTACATTTTGGAAACACTTTATTTTAAGAGTCCGTAATAAAACATTTATAAGGCATTTATAAAGTGTGTTCACCATTTATTTAGCATTACTCCCACATTAATAAACCATTTATTAGTCATTAGTAAAGTATTTTTGCAGTCCCTAATCAAAATTGAGTGCTATTTATACTTTATAAATGTGTTATAAATGTTTTGAGCGACCAGTCTAATTTCTCACAAAAAGATGGGCATGCCATTGGTAGACAATTCTGCAGTACT
Organism: Oncorhynchus masou masou; assembly: GCF_036934945.1. NCBI lineage: Eukaryota > Metazoa > Chordata > Actinopteri > Salmoniformes > Salmonidae > Oncorhynchus > Oncorhynchus masou. Next base: position 13,643,357 of record NC_088236.1, on the reverse strand, counting down.
TGGTAAATAAATAAGCACACAATACAGGAGGTTTAAGGAAATATATACATGTGTGAATAACAAGCTTACTAACATTTACCAATGTGGGATTAATGATTGATAAATGGTGAGCAAAGGGTTTGTAAATCCCTTACAAATGGTTTATTATCGACCCTTAAAATAAAGTGTTACCAAAATGTTATTTACGGTGCTCCAAAGCTTTTTACTGTTATTCTTTATATCATTTATCTTTCTTTCATAGTACAGTTTATTCTTATTTTTGTTTATATTAGTCAAATGATTTCTAGATGTACAGTAATATTGCCAATCAGATGCCGAACCAGGCTAAATTGCCTTTCCTTTTGCCTTGTCCCTCTCAAATGTAAAGTTTTTCAATTCCTCATCAATTCACCGGGATTTAGCAGTTCTGAGAGTGAGTTTCTTAATGGGTGTATGCTTATCAGAAACTGCAAGAAGCATTTTCACAAATGCTTCAAGTGTGTCATCTGGTTGCTCCTCCTTTCACAGACCAGAAAATCTACCTATAAAATATCATACATTTTCACTCCAGGAAAGAACAAGGTTCTGGCATTATCAGTAGAAACATGTCTTACCATGGAGCTTCCCACGGCAAGCGACTGTCACGCCCTGGTCGAAGTATTTTGTGTTTGTCTTCATTTATTTGGTCAGGCCAGGGTGTGGCATGGGTTTTTGTATGTGGTGTGTTTGTATTGGGATTGTAGCTTAGTGGGGTGTTCTAGTTAAGTCTATGGCTGTCTGAAGTGGTTCTCAATCAGAGGCAGGTGTTTATCGTTGTCTCTGATTGGGAACCATATTTAGGCAGCCATATTCTTTGAGTTTTTCGTGGGTGATTATCCTTAGTGTCCTGATGTCCTTGTTCTGTGTTTATTTACACCAGTATAGGCTGTTTCGGTTTTCGTTACGTTCTTTGTTTTGTAGTGTTTGTAATTCATTCATGTTTTACGTTTGTTTATTAAACATGGATCGCAATCTACATGCCGCATTTTGGTCCGACTCTCCTTCCCACCTAGAAAGCCGTAACAGCGACGAGGGCCTTCGGTAGTGTATGAACCCAGCAGACAATAATTACTTTATTCTCTCCGGAGTAACAGCAGACAATAAAGACTTCATTCTCTCCAGAATAACAGCAGGCGATAATGACTTCATTCTCTCTGGAGTAACTGCAGACAATAATTTTTTTTTTTATATTCAAACAGTATTCCTTTACACCCACTGCCGAGGGAGTTGTGGCAGAAATGTATTGAAAACAAATTGTACAACCTAGTCAGTTGCAGTATTTGTTTCAATCATCAACTGTGTAACATTTATGTTACTTCTTACAGTTTTATCTCTGGGTTATGGGAGGGTTTCCTCAACCCCCCCCTACTCACCCCTTCCCTTAAAAATTAGACAACATAAATTGTTTAAAGGTGTCTTGTAAACTGCAGCGGAAGCACTGAACGCCTTGGAATTGGGACAGACAAGGTAAAGCTCTTGGAGTGCAAACATTTTAACATTCCTCTTTCCTCCCTTAATCACATTGTATTATGGGTAATTCCACGGTAAAACAGAATGATGCTGAGACACCGATTTCTCACTTTCTAAGTATGCCAAACAAAAACCACTGATTGCAAAGTTAAACAAAACATACAACTCTATGCACAAATGATGCACAAGGACTACTTTTAATCATTTCCACTGAAAATGTTACAAAACACATTTACTAGAAGAACAGGGCAAACGTTTGGTAACAGAATAATGGTAAAATCTTCTTCAGTTTTTTATGCGACCACATTTTTCCAAAACTCTGAATTAAGATTTAAAAATGTCTGCAGAAAGAACGGAGTGTCAGTTACGACATCACACCTTGCATTTGATACGATCTCTTTTGTTTACAGAACTATAGTATGTGAAGTGGATTTACACCTGCTAACAAAATTGCTGTAATGAAACTTCATCATGGGTCCCTGATCTGTACTACACAGACATACATAATTCTGGATATTTATTTTCAGGGTGATGTAACCTATTCTACATAAGTACACAAAGGTAGACATATGTAATATTCTCATGTACATATTTAGGTATTATTATACATATTGGCTACTTTTTAATGAGCTCCGCAAACAAAGAAGACCAAATTTGGTTGGTCAGGACCAGACCACATCTGAACTTATCATAATGTAAACAGTACCAGTCAAACGTTTGGACACACCTACTCATTCAAGGGTTTTTCTTTATGTTAATTAACTATGTTCTGCATTGTAGAATAATAGTGAGGACATGAAAACTATGAAGTAACACAGTGGAATGATAGTAACCAAAGAAGTGTTATAAACAAATCAAAATATATTTTAGATTTAGATTCATCAAAGTAGCCAACCTTTGCCTTTGTCACACCCTGACTTTAGTTATCTTTGTTTTCTTTATTATTTGGTTAGGGTATAACAAGGGTGATTTGTTTAGTTTTGTATTATCTAGGTTTTTTTGTATGTTTATGGGGTTGTTCTAGTCTAGGTGTTTATATGTCTGTGGTTGCCTAGATTGGTTCCCAATCAGAGGTAGCTGTTTATTCTCGTCTCTGATTGGGGACCATATTTAGGTAGCCATATTCCTTGGATAGTTATTCTATGTTTAGTTGCCTGTTTGCACTAAATATGGAATAGGGTGCCATTTAGGACACAGTTACTGAGCACCTTGAGCTGGCCATTATGTTTTAGGACGTAGTGTGCATCAGAGGAAGCTGCTGAGGGCACGACGGCTCATAATAACGGCTGGAACGGAGCGAATGGAATAGTATCAAACCATGTATTTGATGTATTTGATACCATTTCACTAATAAACCGCTCCAGCCATTAATAACAGGCCGTCCTCCCCAATTAAGGTGCCACCAACCTCCTGTGGTGTGCATACCTCCTGGAAGCCACTAACAAGATGCTAAAACCTCCTCCTTTCTCATTGAAATGTGTACACATTGACATCGGATTAATTGGCCTCTCCAACTCGGTTTCCGCATCGCTTAGCAGAAGGCAGACAGCGGGCATAAAATACCAGCCGCCTTCGCAACCTTGACAATTGTATGCCTCTGGAGCAGTGGTTCAGATTAAATTGAGCTCGTATGTTTGTTAGGGTTGGCTTCCCAGACACAGGTTAAGACTATTAAGACTAGACCTGGAATCAAAAAGTGATTTCAGGAGGTTGTTGTTCTTAGTTGGAGACAAAGCTCAGTCTGTGTCTTTATGAGTAGAATTTCATTCACACATACAGTATGCAGCGAATAGTCTTGGGAAAAAGCAGTTTTTTAGGACTGAGAAAGAATACAGGACTTATTATTGTTAACTATTCATGATCCCATGTACTGTGATGCAAATTGTTAGAGATGAATGATGGGAAATGTATTGACTCGTTGGTTTCCATTCAAGTTTTTGTATTGGAGATGGCAAACCTCACGCTCCACCATATAAATTGAAACCATGTTCAATGTTGAACATGAAGCCTTCAAAAAAGTGGTAAATAAAAATAGCTTTTTTTATAGTTACAATTTTAGAATAAAGCTGTAAAGTAACAAAATAGGGTCAGAATACTCTCCGAAGGCACTAAGGCGTCAAATGAAAAACCTGAGGGCGACTTGTCTTGTCACAATACCTATTGAGCTTTCTCTCCATTACTGGCCTGACCATCGTTTCCCAGTTGCGATGTAACTTAAGCATTAGGATGATTATACCAGCTGCAGTATTATTTTTTAAGTATTTTAAGTATTTCCCAAACAAGCATGTAGAGAGAACGTTCACTAAGTGTTTCGTTTGACCATGTTTCAACACTGATAGGATCAAAAGAAAAGCAGCGCTGCTCTATGATCAGCATTCTCCATTCAAATCTTACCTTAACATTTGAATTATTCCACAATACTGACGATGGATCAGCTCCTAGTGAGATATTACCACCTATGGCTGCAAATTTTCAGGCAGCTTATTATGCTTACCCAATAATAATGCACTCAATCACAAATTGGACTCATTGTCACGGCTTTCGTTGTGGGAAGGAGGAGCGGACCAAAATGCAGCATCGTTGTGATTCATTTTATTTAATAAGGAAACTATACACGATTAAACTAACAAAATAACAAACGTACGAAAACCGAAAATAGCCCAATCTTTTTTTTATTTTTATAAAAAATAATTTATTATCTTCAATACCATTCATTCTTTACAACTCATAATTTACATACATAGTCAAATAATGGTATTTTTAATTAAACTAATTAAACTAAACATAAACCCCAAACAAAACCTCAGGGGAGCATCTTCCCTCCCCGTCACCCTACCAAATACCTTTCCCTATCTCTCCGTCCCTAATCTATCCTCTTACAAATCTAAATGACACCCAGCCCTAAACCCCCCTTCCACCTCTCCCGAGCAGCATGCTGCCCCCACTTCCTCTCCTCCCTCTTCATCCTCCCCTCAAATCTCCTTCCACTCTCCTCACTATCCCTTCCACCCCCCAATCTCTCCCTGTCTTCACCATGTTCTGCCTTGCTTCCCACAGCCCCCGTTTAAAGAGACTCATGAGAAGCCAGAGCAGAAACCTGTCCCTATCTGTCCCTCTCGCTCTCCCTACACCCCTCTCTAACCTGGCCCACGTCAATACAAAATCCCCCTTTACCAAGCCTAACAACACCCGTGCCCTAGCCCATACTACTGCGGCAAGGCACAGTCCCAAAAGACATGGCGCACAGTCTCCTCCCTGCCACAAGAGGATCTTGGACAGGTGGGGGATTGCACCAAACTATACCGGTACAAGATGGAACGTACCGGCAAACACTTATGAAGGCTCAACCAATTCAGGTCCTTGAGCCTGTTGTCCAGACCCAGCACCTGCACTCCCTCCCAGACCACTTCCGAGATGCCCACTACAGGCGCCGGACTCCCTGCCTTTCTGACCTCCTCGTACAGGTGCCTATGATCTAAACCTACTCGGACAACTTCAACCTCAGGGTGCGCACGCAGCCACTTGGCCGCATGACCAAAGTGCCACGGCAGCTGTTCCGCCCGAGGACCGTGTTAGACCACACCATTATGCTTCTCGCCTGATACGAGAAAAATACCCGCAGAAGGTAACCGGATGGGTGTATCACTGGCTGAGCAAGCTCCGTTAACAAGAAAGAAACAAAAATTGTGTCCAGCTTGAGGGGGAAATGTGGTACCCCCCTACCTCCCTCCCCGATGGGACAGATCATGCGTGCCCTGGCGACCCACTCGCACCTGCCACTCCACATAAACTGAAACACAAGCCTCACTAGAGGCCTCCTCAGACAAGCCGGCAATGGGTAGATGTATGCCAAATACAAAAGAGACGGCAACACATCCACCTTTAGGACCAGGACTTTGCCCATAAAAGACAAATACCTAGCTTTCCACATTGCTAGCTTCCTCTGTACATTTACATTTACATTTAAGTCATTTAGCATACGCATCCAGTTCCAGTTTAAGCGTGACGGCCTGGGAACAGTGGGTTAACTGCCTGTTCAGGGGCAGAACGACAGATTTGCTGAGCCGGAGGTCTCAAAATGGACCCCGAGAATCCTCAGGGCCCCCTCACAGAGAGATAACCCCCCAGGCACATCCGTTCTACCGCGCCATCTTCCGAAAAAACTTGACGGAAGACTTTGCATGGTTCAGAACTGCTCCCGACGCTCGGGTGAAATCCCCAAAGATGGCAAGGGACCTTGTCAGGCATGAGTCCTTGCACAACAGCAAGGAAGTGTCGTCGGCGTACTGCGTCATCTTAACACGCAGCCCACCACTTCCAGGGATCAGCAAACCTTCCACCCCTGTGTCTTCCCTAATGGCAGCCCCCAGAGGCTCCATGTACAGAACGAAGAGGAGAGCCGAGAGTGGGCACCCCTGCCTGACCCCAGACGAGAGGACAAAAACGTCACCCAAGTGACTATTTACACTAACTCGGCACCCCGCTCCGACATATAATGTACGAATCCATCCTATAAACTTCTCCCCAAATCCTAATCGACCTAACACTCTGAATAAAAAGGATCTATTCACTCGATCGAAGGCTTTCGCCTGATCTAGCGCTGCTACCATAAAAGGCAGTCCTCTATCTTCAACCCAAGCGATGGATTCCCTGATTAACGGTAGGTTCCATCTAATAGAGCGGCCCTCTACCCCGCACGTTTGATCCTCATGAACGACATAGGGAAGGGCTGTGCGCAACCGGTCTGCTAAAACCTTTTCAAGTAGCTTGTAATCTACACACAGCATGGTCAACTGCCGCCAGTTGCCAAGGTCTGGAACTTCCCCCTTCTTATATAAAAGTGACAGCACACCAACAGCCATTGATCCCCCCGGGACCCCCGTCTCAAGGATGGCCTTCAAGACTTCGAGGACCACTGGTCCAAGTATACCCCAAAACTTGAGATAAAACTCAGCCGGCAGCCCATCCATCCCAGGCACCTTCCCTTTTCCCATCCTCCTAAGAGCGCTCTCAACCTCTTCTAGTGAGATCTGGGCCTCCATCACTTCTCTAATGTCCTCCGGCAACCGCCTGGACAAGTGTTCTAAAAACACATTTCCCTGCTCTACATCTATTTCCCTTTCCTTAAATAAACCTTGGAAATGATCAGTTGTCACCCTGACCATATCCTCTGGTTCTCTAACTATACTACCATTTTCTCCCCTAACACCATGCATTACCTTCCTACTCTGTCTTGCCCTAACCAACTTAAAGAACATAGCAGAACAAGTCTCATTATGTTGTTCTAGAAAGCCACTATGCGGACGCTCCAGGAAAGCTCGAGCCTTCCGCTCCTGCAACTCCCTGAGCTGCGCTTTTAGGGTTGCGGATCTCTCCCAGTCAAACGACCCGCCGAGGTTGCCTGCCTCGTATTCGAGTTCAATTAACCTTTGGATACGATCCACCTCCCTCCTCTCCTCCCTTTTTTTCCTCTTGCAAACCCTATTATAAAAGCCCTAATCCTCACCTTAACTAATTCCCACCACTCTAACACCCCCTTCGCACATGGACCGGAGGCCCTCAAGCCTCCTAAAGAAACCATAAAACCCGTCAACAAAAGCCTGCTCCTCCAGCACATCCCGATCTAGCTTCCAGTACCCCCTACCAAAGAGGCAGACTGGCGACCCCACCTGCAGGAGCACCCCGTAATGATCCGAAAAGAAAACAGGCAACAGCCGCCCAGACAACTTACCCAAAGACCTGGGTACAAAAATATAGTCGAGCCTCCACTCAACCCCCTGGAGTTACGCCATGTAGGACCGTCCATTTTCGGAGTAGTGTGCAGACCACCATCTACCAGACCATGGCAGGCCATTAGCCTGGCAATGGCGCCTGCACTGCTATCCCCCTCTTCCTAAATCTGTATTAAAATACCCCCTATCACTAATTTCCTATTTGTGACACACAGGGGCGTCAGACAGTCCACCATCTCCCTCCTGTCTGCCACCACCTGTGGCCCATACACCACCACTAATCTAAATTTACAATCCCTTATTATTCCCATCCACCCCTACAACCCTCCCCTGCATTACCACAAAAGAATCCTCCACTTTTACCTCCCTGTGCCCACACAAAATCCCTACCCCCGATGAGTGCACCCCCCAACACCCCAAACCGACTCCCCCTTGTCCCACTCCCTCTTAAACATCTCTGGATAAGAGCTAAATGACTTAAATGTAAATGTAAATGTAACCCCTCCATCCCTCAGGTGAACCTCCTGTAAAACACAAAAATAAACCCCACACCCTCCAAATAACTAAAAACCGCCCTCCTCTTAACAATGTCCCTTTAACCCCTTACATTTAAACTAACAAAAGTAAAATTAGACTCCATGAAAAATTAAAAACATGTAATACACTCAAATTCCAAACCCAGACAGAAAAAAAAAACAGGAGACTCACCCGATGCTCCCCTGCTCCATATCTACCGGTGAGAACACCATCCGTAATCCCGACATCCCCCCCCTCTTCCTCCATCCCACCATCCCAGGATGCAGGAATAGTGTTTGGCTCCGGGGTGCCCTGCACCCTGGGTCTACCCCCACAATCCTCTCCCTCCCCAGTGTTGCAGCTGGTTTGGAAAAAAATTGGGGAGGCTGAGTCCCCAAACAAAAAACTCCCCACCTCCTCCTGTACCCAGTCCTGAGTCTTGTTAGGTGTGTCCCCACCCAAACGAAGTTGAGGGCCTGGGGAAACCAGCAGCAACCCAGAGGTTTCTCCCACCCATCACTCTCTTGGCCATCCCCTCCCCCTCACTGTCAGCCAATCGCACCCTCCTCTTCATTCTCTTCTTTGGTGATGGCGGCAGTGGAGAGATACCACCCTCCCCCCCGCCAGCTCCTCCACCATACCCCTCATCTCTTCCACCAGGGCACTTTCCCCCCAGTCCACTTGCTCTTCCACCGTCTCCTTCTCCACCACTCCTCCCTCGCTTTCTTCTCTCTCATGCTCCTCCACTCGGTTGCCTTCTTCCGCCACTTTTCCTGGTTCTCCTACTCCCGTGCCTTCCGTTTCCTTCTCTCTTCCATCTGCCACTTCTTGCTCCTCTTCCTTCCTTGTGGCCTTCCCCTCTGGACTTGTACTCTTGTCATGAGGCGTGCTTCCTTCCCCTCCTCTTCTTCCCCCATCCCCCGCTCCTGCTCCCCCCCCCCAGCCGCAGACGCATATGACCTCTGACTGGGCCGGGCACCCCCGCCACAGGTGTGCTGACAAGCCACACCCATGGCACGTCTTAGGCTTGTCACAATCCTCGCCTCGTGATCCTCAGATCCACAAAATCTGCATTTTCTCATGCTGCACGAGGCGAAAATGTGTCCGTAGGCCATACAGCGCCTGCAAAATGGGGGCTGACGTGCATAAAACAACGTCCCCCTGTCAGCCACAAGAGAGAACATAGCAGGAGGATGGAGGTAGCCACCATGTCCCTTTGGGTCCTCCCTGAGGAGGGCCTGGAAGCCTCTCCTCCCATTCCAAAACCCAAGGGAGTCTTTGAGGTGCCTAGCTGAGGAGACGTTATCCATGTATCTCCCCAGAAAAGCCCTCACCTCTTCGTCCTTAACGTAAGGGTTGTAAATGTTGACAGTTACAACCCTAAAGTTATTCTTCGCCAGGCTTGTTATTTCGTAGTGGCACATCGGCCTCTCACTGCTCTTGCCCTTCTCAGGATATTATCGTGTTTTTCCTCTGTATATAGTGCCACGTCGTATGCTCCCTCCAACGAGTTGCCTTGGAAACAAAACACGTCCTTCACCGTCAGCTTTAGAATCCCCATCAATATTATCCTTCCAAAAGATTCCCGTCCTAAAGGCTCCAACTCCTTTTCCTTCCAAGCAAAACGAATCGTGTTGGCCAGCCCAATCCCAGGGACCGACCGTGTTGATGTATTTAGCACCATCTCCGCAAGGAGAATGGCACTCGTTCTCTTCTCTTCCAAAACAAGGAAAAAAGAAAATCCAAAGTGACTGAGCCTATCTGGTGAAACTACACAGAGACAGGAACAATCACCCACAAACACACAGTGAAACCCAGGCTACCTAAATATGGTTCCCAATCAGAGACAATGACTAACACCTGCCTCTGAATGAGAACCATATCAGGCCAGACATAGAAATAGACAAAGAAGACATCCAACATAGAATGCCCACTCAGATCACACCCTGACCAACCAAAACATAGAAACATACAAAATAAACTATGGTCAGGGTGTGACACTCATGTTGTCACACGTCATGAAACATATTGAAGCAAAGTGGCTAACTAACTAAATATGACTTAATTATATAGGCCCATGTATTTATCTTTTAATGCAGTTATCTCAGCTTTAATTTGAAGCATCGTTTTTTTCTGTCACTTGTTTGTAACAATTATAAATACTTTGGCAACTTTATATTTTTTGTCAATCTCATTCTGAAGTGATCTGCTGTCACAGTCTGTCGCGACTTCCGTCGAAGTTGGTGCCTCTCCCTGTTCGGGCGGCGTTCGGCTTTCTAGCAGTCACTGATCTACGTTTCTTTTTCCATTTGTTTTGTCTTGATTGTACACACCTGGTTCCCATTACGTTATAATTTATTCCATATTTAACCCTCTAGTTCCCACATGGTCGTGTACGTGTTTGTTCTTTGTTTAGTGTTCAAGACTTCTGTGAGCTGGTGTGTTTCCCTGTGTGGAAATGTTGTTGTTTATTTTTCGAGTAAAGCATGTTTTTTTACTCAGTTCTGTGTCCTGCGCCTGACTTAGTCCTAACCGCTGCACATCGACACATGACAGAAACAAGCACCACGTATGGAGTTAGCAGGTGCATCCAGTCCTCCGTTACCAGTGGAGGAGCGTGTCCAACAGCACACGCCGATGCTCCAAAATCTTGGCACAGCCATGGATCGTGTGCTGCACACCATGGAGTGATGGAAGAGGGGGGGGGGTTTCCCACACCCCCATCAACTTCACCCCAACCCACACCACTGTCCACCCCTCCGTCACCTGGACCCAGTGGGATTCGGCTCTCGCTGCCGAGGGCATATGATGGGACGGCTGCCGGGTGCCAGGGGTTCCTACTCCAGTTGGAGCTCTACCTGGCGATCGTCCACCCGGCTCCCTCGGGATACCAGAGCGTGTCCGCCCTCATCTCCTGTTTGTCGGGGAAAGCACTTGAGTGGGCCAACACCGAATGGGGAGGAATAGACGCAGTGTTGGTCCGCCATGAGGATTTCACCTGCCGCTTCTGGGCGGTCTTCGATCATCTACCTGAGGGGAGAGTGGCGGGGGAACGCTTGTTCCATCTCAGACAGGAGACGAAGAGCACACAGGTCTTCGCACTGGACTTCAGGACCCTGGCTGCCAGAGCGGGATGGAATGAGAGGGCCCTGATCGACCATTACCGGTGTAGTCTATGTGAGGACGTTCGTCGGGAGCTGGCCTGCAGGGACACCACCCTTACCCTCGACCAGCTGGTGGATTTATCCATCCGGCTGGATAACATGTTGGCCACCCGCGGATGTCTGGATCGGGGTCCGTCCATTCCATCCCCCAGGGGGGGCGTTTCCTGCTCCACCTGTGGCCGCAAAGCAAAAGAAAAGTATAAATAATTAAAAATTACTTAAATTAATCAGATGGCACATTATTTTTTTTACATAGACAGCCAGGGGCATGCTCCAACAGTAAGACATCATTTCCAAACTAAACATTTAGAGTCCACCAGACAAAAGACAGTATGGATGTACTTATTTCACTAGTCAAGTCAGTGTTACGTTCCCCAGTTTATGTGTTGTAGTTTGTATGTTTGCATGTGTTTATTTCAGGAAATGGCTTCCTGAAATCCATCAAGCAGCTGATTGGTCGACTCCAGGGCTAATTGGAGAGCTTACCCCGCCCCCTCGTCAAGACGCAGCTGTCTCCAATTACCTATACCAGAAGCTATATAAAAGCCAGTGTTCTGTGCAGGAGGAGATAATTTTGCTAGAGGTAGATTTGCTAGAGAGAATTTTGCTAGAGGTAGATTTGCTAGAGGTAGATTTGCTAGAGAGTTTTGCTGGGAGGTCATTGCAGATCTTTTGCTAGAGATTTTGCTGGGAGTTCATTGCTGAGAGTTGGTATGTTTAGTGAGTTTGTTGCTCAGATAGAGCTTATTTGACATCCTTTGTTTCTTAGTTTGTTTGCGAAAATTGTTTAATATTCTGTTTCATTTGTTCCCAGGGGGGAAGGGGAAGGCACCTAGGGAGTGCTTAGGCAAGAGGCCCGCGGGCATACATTTACCCGTAGCATATTCGCTGTCTAGGCACACTAGGTAAGACCTGGGCGGACCACCCCCTTGCATTTTGGTTAGGGCACCAGGTGGTGCTAAATTAGGTAAGTAGTGGGTAGGCAGGTAAGATAGGAAAGGGGGGGCTTTGAGATTTACTTTCTTTGCTTTTGTTCCGTCCAGCCCCTTTTCCCCATATTACCGTGTGAAGGAATAAAGTCCTGGTAAACGGTACCACATTCTGCCTGTTGTTTCTTGCACCTACAGTCCATACCTTTTTCGCTTCACGGAGAGTTTAGTTGTAGCAGGGTGTTGCGTTCCCTCTTCATAGAGGCGTGCGTAACAGTCAGTTAAGAACTAATTCTTATTTTCAATGACAGCCTAGGAACTTTAAGTTAACTGCCTTGTTCAGGGGCAGAATGACAGATTTTTCCTTTCTCAGCTCGGGGATTTGATCTTGCAACCTTTCAGTTACTAGTCCAACACTCTAACCACTATGTTACCTGCCATCATGCATTAATCATGTTCACTTGATTTGTGTGTGAATTGGACCATTTTCTGTCCTGCTAAGCATTCTAAATGTAATGAGTACTTTTGGGTGTCAGGGAATATGTATGGAGTAAAGATTCCATCATTTTCTTTAGGAATGTATTAAAGTAAAAGTTGTCAAAAATGTGGGCCTCCTGAGTGGAGCAGCGGTCTAAGGCACTGCATCGCTGTGTTACAGCCGGATGTGACCGGGAGACCCATGAGGTGGTGCCCAATTGGCCCAGCGTTGTCCGGGATAGGGGAGGGTTTGGCCAGCCGGGATGTCCTTGTCCCACCGCACTCTAGCAGTTTCTTGTGGCAGGACGAGTGCCTCCAAGCTGACTCCAGTCGACAGTTGTACAGTGTTTCCTCCAACACATTGGTGCTTCCAGGTTAAGCGAGCAGTACGGCTTGACAGGGTTGTGTTTCGGGCGACGCATGGCTCTCGACCTTCGCAACTCCATACGGGAGTTGCCGTGATGGCACAAGACTGTAACTACCAATTGGGGAGAAAAAGGGGTAAAAGTACAAAAAAATATAACTGATCAAAAATATAAATAGTGAAGTACAGATACCCCCCAGAAAACTACTTAAATAAGTAGTACTTACGTAAAACCTAATTTTAAGTACTTTACACCAATGCTATTCACTGTACCACTCCATTAATCACGCTAGCATTCATGAAAGGGTTAACCATATCATAAACTCAACAAAAAAAGAAATGTCCTCTCACTGTCAACTGCATTTATTTTCAGCAAACTTAACATGTGTATATATATTTGTATGCACATAACAAGATTCAACAACTGAGACATAAACTGAACAAGTTCCACAGACATGAGACTTACAGAAATTGAATAATGTTCCCTGAACAAAGGGGGGGTCAAAATAAAAAGTAACAGTCAGTATCTGTTGTGACCACCAGCTGCATTAAGTACTGCAGTGCATCTCCTCCTCATGGACTGCACCAGATTTGCCAGTCCTTGCTATGAGATGTTACCCCACTCTTCCACCAAGGCACCTGCAAGTTCACAGATATTTCTGGGTGGAATGGCCCTAGCTCTCACCCTCTGATCCAACAGGTCCCAGACATGCTCAATGGGACTGAGATCTGGGCTCTTTGCAGTCCATGGCAGAACACTGACATTCCTGTCTTGAAAGAAATCAGGTACAGAACGAGCAGTACGGCTGGTGGCATTGTCATGCTGGAGGGTCATGTCAGGATGAGCCTGCAGGAAAGGTACCACATGAGGGAGGATGATGTCTTCCCTGTAACGCACAGCGTTGAGATTGCCTGCAATGACAACAAGCTCAGTCCGATGATGCTGTGACACACCGCCCCAGACCATGAAGGACCCTCCACCTCCAAATCGATCCCGCTCCAGAGTACAGGCCTCGGTGTAACACTCATTCCCTAGACGATAAACGTAAATCTGACCATCACCCCTGGTGAGACAAAACCACGACTTGTCAGTGAAGAGCACTTTTTGCCAGTCCTGTTGGTCCAGTGACGGTGGGCTTGTGCCCATAGGCAACGTTGTTGCCGGTGATTTTTTTGGTGAGGACCTGCCTTACAACAGGCCAACAAGCCCTCAGTCCAGCCTCTCTCAGCCTATGGGGGACAGTCTAAGCACTGATGGAGGGATTGTGTGTTCCTGGTGTAACTCGGGGAGTTGCTGTTGCCATCCTGTACCTGTCCCGCAGGTGTGATGTTCAGATGTACCGATCCTGTGCAGGTGTTGTTACATGTGGTCCTCCACTATCTCCCTATAGCGCTGTCTTAGGCGTCTCACAGTACGGACATTGCAATTTATTGCCCTGGCCACATCTACAGTCAGTAGAGTCAGTAGAAAGGCCTCTTTAGTGTCCTAAGTTTTCAAAACTGTGACCTTAATTGCCTACAAAAGTAAGCTGTTACTGTCTTAACGACTGTTCCACAGGTGCATGTTCCTTAATTGTTTATGGTTCATTGAACAAACATGGGAAACTGTATTTAAACCCTTTACAATGAAGATCTGTGAAGTTATTTGGATTTTTACTACTTATCTTTGAAAGACAGAGTCCTGAAAAAGGGAGGTTTCTGTTTTTGCTGAGTTTATATTGCTCAGATGTAATGCAGACACTTCCAAACATAGTTCCTTTTGATATACTGTTTTTTCTTCTGTGTTTCAATGTATGAATCGATTTGTTAATCAACGTGTTTCTATGGGCTAATAACAGTAGGGCAAATTCAATGTTTTTTATATATATATATATATATATATATATATATATATATATATATATATATATATATATGTGTGTGTGTGTGTGTGTGTGTGTGTGTGTGTGTGTGTGTGTGTGTGTGTGTATGTCCTAAAATCTAATTTTAGGGGTCCAAAAATCAAATAGCTAATTGATTCTTGGTATGACCATGTTAAAAAAAGTGCCATAATGTTAGCTTGGTAGAAACCCAGCACTGGTACCTTTAGAAGGTTAATGGTGAAACCGCATGGTGGGTAATCAATGTGTATGAAGTGTATGGGGTATATAGAAGAAGGACATGAATTTCATACAGCTCCAGAGACTATGGGATATAAGTGATTCATTAATCTTCCAGTTATGACATGGTCCAAGGCACAACACTAAGATAATTGTTATAGAGGTCACACATCGTACATACAGACTGACAATAAGACTGCTGCTGTGTTTGAAAGAATATAGTGATGTACAGTGCATTATGTCCTTTGGCATAAAAAGTGAAAAACACAAATTGGAATATTAATATTATTTCTGTATTTTTTCCACTAATTGGTATTTTGACTTATCAGATTAGCTTTTTTGCCAATAATTTGGCAAAATATCAGAATTTGGCTGCCTGTGTAAATGCAGCCTAAGGGGCACCAAATAAATCAAGGCAATCAATGTGACTGTGATTTATGTATGCCCTCCCCTCTTCTCTTTTCTTCATTGTGATTTTCTAGTTTCTTACTGCGGCTTTGCTTACACATTGAGCTCCCGTCCCTCATTTTCTTGCAGATGCCCGGATTAAAGAATCCTCTCCTATTCAATGAGGACACATCTGCTGTAATGTCAAATTGATTCATCAGCTAGCAGCCTGCAGTCTACAATCTGGGACACGCTTCTTAGCTGTCCCAGAGGTTTTAGTAGTTATGTACAGTATGATGGTACCGTAGGAGATTAAAGAGGAGAGTAAGAACCATTGGCCAGCTGATTTCGCAACCATTAACAGTGAAACTAGCTGTCGGTGGGTCACGGCTCCACCATTAGCCCAGCCTGTCATGCAACAAACAGGCTATGGATATAGGGCCTACTGAGTACACTGTCAACCTGTAGATAGCCATTATTACAGTAGGTTTTACTGCCTGATCACGCTACAGTGCTGCGAATGTGATTATTCTGCTTAATTCCAGTGTAAAGTCTGACTTTGAGCCTGTGAAATCGTTGGGCTGTAGCTCTGAAACCCTTGATTAAATATACATAGGCCTACAGTCTCCACCATTGACAGAATGTGCTAAGGAGTGATTTGATGTTATTCAGCAGGGCTGAGGTGTTTTCTTCATGTTTACATGCATTATACACTGACGGGTGTGTGTGTGTGTTCGTGCACTGAAAAAAAATGTTGCTTTGAATTTACTTAAAACCTCTTGGAACTCCCCATCCCGGATCCGGGATCGTGACTAAAGCCTCAGGCTCATTAGCATAACGCAACGTTAACGATTTCTGAAAATCGCAAATAAAATGAAAATAATGCGTCTGCTCTCAAGCTTAGCCTTTTCTTAACAACACTGTCATCTCAGATTTTCAAAATATGCTTTTGAACCATAGAAATTGACTAATTTGTGTAAGAGTATGCAAAGCTAGCATAGCATTTTGAGTAGCATTTAGCACGCAACATTTTCACAAAAACCAGATAACCAAATAAAAAAAATCATTTACCTTTGAAGAGCTTCTGATGTTTTCAATGAGGAGACTCTCAGTTACATACCAAATGCGCAGTTTTTCCTGAAAGCGTCTGTGTGTAGGAGAAATCGTTCCGTTTTCTACATTGCATCTGGCTACCGAAACGAACCGAAAATTCAGTCACCTACAACGTAAAACTTTTTCCGAATTAACTACATAATATCGACCGAAACATGGCAAACGTTGTTTGGTATCAATCCTCAAGGTTTTTTTTCTCATTTCTCTTCATTGATATATCGTTCGTGGAAGCTTGCTTTCCTCTCTGAATCCCATGGAAAAATACTGGCAGCTGACTTTTGCTCACCAATTTCGGCGCAGGACACCGGGCGGACACCTGGTAAATGTGGTCTCTTATGGTCAATCTTCCAATGATCTGCCTACAAATACATCACAATGCTGCAGACACCTTGGGGAAACGACAGAAAGGGTTGACTCACTCCTCTCGCGTTCACAGCCATATAAGGAGACAATGGAAAACAGAGCTTCAAAAATCCTGCTCTTTTCCTGGATGCCGTCTCATCTTGGTTTTGCCTGAAGCTCACGTTCTAGGGCACGCACAGAAAATATCTTGGTAGTTCTGGACACGTCAGTGTTTTTTTTCGAAAGCTATCAATTATATGCATAGTCGAGCATCTTTTTGTGACAAAATATCTTGTTTAAAACGGGAACGTTTTTCATCCAAAAATGAAATAGCGCCCCCAGAGCATCAACAGGTTAATTGAAATGTGTACATCGGTTCCACATGAATGAAACAAGTTGGATAAGCACACTTATTTTTCAGTTTACTTGTTTGTCAAGCTAAAATAATTTGTTCAAGTAAATGCATTGTAATGGAATAGAATCAATTTAACATGCTTTAGTAAAGCTAATTTTATTTGAATTAAATGCGTAGCTTCAAATAGATTTGATCATTTTCCCTAAACCTGTTCACTACTTAAAACATTTTATTGATTGTATTGACTGTATTTTGTGTAACGGTTCTTTGGAATGACAAATGCCTGACATTCAGTGTGCAATGAATTGCACAGGTCTAAATCACAGTAATGTAGGCGTTATATAAAAAGAGTCAAACATACAGTCTGAAAGACACAAAACAGTTCACTGAAACAGCCCGTTTTAAATACAACAGATGTTAGAAAGTCTCTCAGTCAGTTCCATAAAAACCTTTTGAAAGACTTCAAAGCTCAGTAGGGTAACTGAGGTTCATGGCATTCATGAGGCTGCTAATTTCAACAGCAAATGCTACATTGCCCCGATCCTGCAGCACCTTGACGGTTCCAGGACAATCCCAGTGTCATCTGGTTCCTCACTCGTAGCATGGTGATAATATACAGTCGTGGCCAAAAGTTTGAGAATGACACAAATATTAATTTTCACAAAGTCCGCTGACTCAGTTGGTATGATAACAATTTGCATATACTCCAGAATGTTATGAAGAGTGATCAGATGAATTGCAATTAATTGCAAAGTCCCTCTTTGCCATGCAAATGAACTGATTCCCCCAAAAAACATTTCCACTGCATTTCAGCCCTGCCACAAAAGGACCAGCTGACATGTCAGTGATTCTCTCATTAACACAGGTGTGTGTTGACGAGGACAAGGCTGGAGATCACTCTTTCCTGCTGATTGAGTTCAAATAACAGACTGGAAGCTTCAAAAGGAGGGTGGTGCTTGGAATCATTGTTTTCCACTGTCAATGGTTACCTGCAAGGAAACTTGCTTTGCACTGAAATGGCTTCACAGGCAAGGATATCGCTGCCAGTGGTTATGCACGCCTCTATGAAGAGGGAACGCAACACCCTGCTACAACTCAACTCTCCGTGAAGTGAAAGAGGTATGGACTGTAGGTGTGAGTAAGGATGACAAAAGGCAGAGAATTTACAGTTACTAGGAATTAATCCTTCACACGGTAATATGGGGAAAAGGGGCTGGACGGAACCAAAGCAAAGAAAGTAAATCTCAAAGCCCCCTCCCCTACCTTACCTGCCTACCCACTACTTACCTAATTTAGCACCACCTGGTGCCCTAACCAAAATACAGGGGGTGGTCCTCCCAGGTCTTACCTAGTGTGCCTAGGCAGTGAATATACTACGGGTATATGTATGCCTGCGGGCCTCTTGCCTAAGCACTCCCTAGGTTCCTTCCCCTTCTCCCCTGGGAACAAATGAAACAGAATATTAAAAAATCCACTTCACAACAAAACTGAGAAAAAACTAAGGTCATTGAAGAAGCTCTGACAAAGCAACAAACACAGAACATACCAAAGCTGCTACCAAAAACAACTAACATAGTACATACCAACGACCAACATGCTATAACCCTCAGCCATCAACCTCCTCTCTCAGCAATGATCTAAGCACAATCAATCTCTCTCCTGAACAACAGAATACTGGCTTTTATAACTGGAGAAGGAGTCTAATGGGATACAGCTGTATCTTGTTGAGGGGGCGGGGTCAGCTCCAGTTAGCCGTGGAGTCGACCAATCAGCAGCTTGGGGGATTTCGGGAAGCCATTTCCTGAAATACACACATGCAAATACACAAACCACAACACAGAAACTGGGTAATGTAACACCAGTAAGATTGCACCTAAATCAAACATTTATCGTATCATCAAGAACTTCAAGGAGAGTGGTTAAAATGTTGTAAAGAAGGCAGGACAACAAAGTCCAGCAAGCGCAAGGATCGTCTCCTTAAGGTGATTCAGCTGCGGGATCGGGGCACCACCAGTACAGAGCTTGCTCAGGAATGGCAGCAGGCAGGTGAGTGCATCTGCACGCACAGTGAGGCGAATACTTTTGGAGGATGGCCTGGTGTCAAGAAGGGCAACAGGATGCTAGCTGGGCAACAGCTGAGGACTGGGGTAAAGTAATTTTCATTCATGTGTTGGGTTGCTTCTCAGCCAAACACAGACATGAGTAAAGAACGGTACAACACATCCTCCGAGAGCAACTAACTTTTCTTTCATTATAAGGTATTTTATGCATGAATGTGATGGCTCCCAGTTTGATGTTGGCATTTCATGTCTGAGTTTGCCACTTCTCTCCAGTAAAAACATCAGGGATGGACTGATATTCTGCAAAAGGTACAGGGATTGGACAGCTGAGGACTGGGGTAAAGTAATTTTCTCTGATGAATCCCCTTTCCGGTTGTTTGGGGCATCCGGAAAAAAGCCAGCTTGTCCGGAGAAGACAAGGTTAGCGCTACCATCAGTCCTGTGTCATGCCAACAGTAAAGCATCCTGAGACCATTCATGTGTTGGGTTGCTTCTCAGCCAAGCGATTTTCTAGGTTAGTGGGCTCACTCAAAATTTTGCCTAAGAACACAGACATGAGTAAAGAACGGTACCAACACATCCTCCGAGAGCAACTTCTCTCAACCATCCAGGAACAACTAATTTGCTAACGGACAACAACAACAAATGCTCTTCTCCCACACTAACTTTACAAAATTCAAAATTGTAATGCTTTTCTTTCATTATAAGGTATTTTATGCATGAATGTGATGGCTCCCAGTTTGATGTTGGCATTTCATGTCTGAGTTTGCAATGGCATAAATCCATTTAAATAATTTGCCACATCAAAAGGTTTTATGATGAATGAGCCATCTGATTCAATGAAAGTCTTTCTGCCCATAATTATAAGTCAGGTACTCCGTTTTTTTCCATCATTCTTTATATCACTGTTCCATCTTCAATTTGTTGACTTTAGTAACATCATTTTTAAACGTACAGTAAGTTTGCCAATCAGATGTGCAGCCAGACTTGAGCCACTCCTTTCGCCTCTCATCTTTAACATTTTTCAATTCCTCATCAATCCATGGAGCCTTAACAGCTCTACCAGTCAGTTTCTTAACTGGTGCCTGCTTCTCAATGACTGGAAGAAAGGATTTATAAAAATTCATCAAGTGCAGCATCTGTGTGCTCCTCAATACACACATCAGAACAACACATTTTCAACATAGGAATCATTAGAAAACATTGTGTATGATCTCCAGCGGTTCAGTTGAACTGAAAACGTCTCTGTTAATCATTTTGGGAGATAGTAATAGAACAGCAGTGTTGACTGTGTGTGTGTGTGTGTGTGTATATATCTATAACTCTCTCTATATACAACTCTATATACTATATATATATATATATATATACTATATATATATATATATATATATATATATATATATATATATATATATATACACAGTTGAAGTCGGAAGTCTACATACACTTAGATTGGAGTCATTAAAACTAGTTTTTCAACCACTCCAAAAATGTATTGTTAACAAACTATAGTTTTTGGCAAGTCGGTAAGGACATCTACTTTGTGGATGACACAAGTAATTGTTCTGACAATTGTTTACAGACAGTTTATTTCACTTATAACTCACTGTATCACAATTCCAGTGGGTCATAAGTTTACATACACTAAGTTGACTGTGCCTATAAACAGGTTGGAAAATTCCAGAAAATTATGTCATGGCTTTAGAAGCTTCTGATAGGCTAATTGACATAATTTGAGTCAATTAGAGGTGTACCTGTGAATGTATTTCAAGTCCTACCTTCAAACTCAGTGCTTCTTTGCTTGACATCATGGGAAAATCAAAAGAAATCAGCCAAGACCTCAGAATAAAAATTGTAGACCTCCACAATTCTGGTTGTCCTTGGGAGCAATTTCCAACTGCCTGAAGGTTTAAAAAAAATATATATTTTTCACCTTTACCAGGTAGGCCAGTTGAGATCAAGTACTCATTTACAACAGTGACATGGCCAAGATAAAGCAAAGCAGTGCGACACAAACAGAGTTACACATGGAATAAACATACAGTCAATAACACAATAGAAAAGTCTATATACAGTGTGTGCAAATGAGGTAAGGTAAGGCAGTAAATAGGCTATAGTGGCGAAAATATTACAATTTAGCAATTAAACACTGGAGTGATAGATGTGCAAAGGATGAATGTTCAAGTAGTGATACTAAGGTGCAAATGAGCAAAAAATATTTACAGATGGGCTATGCACAGGTGCAGTGATCTGTGAGCTGCTCTGACAGCTGGTGCTTAAAGTTAGAGAGGGTGATATGAGGCTCCAGCTTCAGTGATTTTTACAATTCGTCATTGGCAGCAGAGAACTGGAAGGAAAGCAGCCAAAGGAGGAATTGGCTTTAGGGGTGACCAGTGAAATATACCTGCTGGAGAGCAGGTATAGATGACGTGGAGCCAGTGGGTTTGGCGACGAATATGAAGTGAGGGCCAGCCAACGATAGCATACAGGTCGCAGTGGTGGGTAGTATATTGGGCTTTGGTGACAAAACCGATGGCACTTTGATAGACTGCATCCAATTTGCTGAGTAGAGTGTTGGAGGCTATTTTGTAAATTTTATCACCCGAAGTCAAGGATCAGTAGGATAGTCATTTTTATGAGGGTATGTTGGGCAGCATGAGTGAAGGATGCTTTGTTGCGAAATAGGAAGCCGATTCTAGATGTAATTTTGGATTGGAGATGCTTAATGTTAGTCTGGTTGGAAAATCAGTTTGAAATCTAAACTGGCAAACTTTCGCACCCGCCTGAGAAGACTGGGATGTCCAGAGGTGACAATAAACTCCTTGAAGCACAAACCTGCCTGTAAAGTCAAGTGCAGCCTATGGTGTTAAAAAGCCAAAGAGAGCCGAAGTGAACTTTTGCCCCACATATCCCTCAGGAGAAACACAAGAGAGCCTATAGGACATGCGGAAGCTCCACGGTCTGATGTGAACAAAAGGAACAGCAGAAAGACAGTTAAGTTCAAAATGGAGAAGATGTTTGTATACAGGAGACAGGAAGTTGTCCGTGACGCACCTATGGTAGAGGACTTCATGGCAAGATGGCCTGCTCTCTTTGAAGTCATTGAGATAAATTAGCTATGCTTGTCTTAGTGTTGATCTATTGGGTATGTTATTTGGATTTGTTGGTGAAGGTAGAAGATTGTTTTTCCTCAGCTTGCCACATACGTGAGTCTTATTCAGAGTTATCACCATTTTTGCTGACTGCCTAGTTATTTCTCTCCCTATAGAGAACCCTCTAGTTTGCTGCTTGTGTGATCATCTGGTTTTTAACTCCAAGATGGCGTAGCAGTAAGACGTGTCGTGTCCCTTATCCCGTGTATGTTTAATCTTTTTTCGTTTTTACATATTTTTTCTTCGCATATCTTTTAAAACATTTTGCTAAACCTCAGCTTCCAAATACTCTCCTTCAATCCGCCTCACCCAATGTAGCTATTTTTCTTTTTTCCTAAAGTATTTAGTATTTATATTTACTTCGGAACCGAAACCCCTCAACTGAAGCTAGCCAGCTAACTACCAGCTATGCTAGCGGTCTTCAGCTAACCGGTCATCAGCTAACCTTTAGCACGAAAAGCTCACGCGACTCTAACCAGAGCATAACGGACCTATTTATTTTATATTTTTTTATCCCTGGATTCCCGCCGCAAACGGAACATCTGGATCTTCACAACTAGTTATTTAGCTAAACCGCAACCCCGGACGATTACTGCTGGCTAGCGCTTCCACCCACTTAACGCTTCCACCCACTTAGCCTGAAGCTAGCCCCGCCAGAGCACCTGTGCTACCTCCGTAGCATACTCCTGGGCTACAATACCTACCACCGTAGCATACTCCTGGGCTACAATTACCCGGACCCACGACCGGTCTATCGATGTCACCGCATGAAGAGGAATAAACAGACTCACCCCATCGCGACGTCCCCCAAAGGCTAACTCTCTAGCCCTTGCTATCTCCTTGCTTGCTATTTCGGCCTGCTAACTGCTACCTTGTTTAGCCCCGGCCTACTAACTGTTAGCTTGTTAGCACAGGCCTGCTAACCGTCTGAATCGCCTCGTCCCAAACACTCACTGGACCCATATTTACTCTCTTATCTCTTTCCGATTTTTAATTTGTTTATTCCTTCCGGTAACCTGCCTCACCCAATGTGATACGGAATCGCTATCATTTTTAATTTTTAGAACACACTCAAGAACCTCCAGAAGCTAACTAGATACAAGCTATTTAGTCATTGTTAGTTTTTTTTTAAACCTGGATAACACTCACTAATCCAGCTTCCCTGCCCCCTGGACACTGATCACTTGGCTACATAGCTGGTGCACGCTGGACTGTCCATTAATCACGGTACCTCATTCTGCTTGTTTATGTTTTATCTGTAGGCCCCGTTGCCTAGTCAACGCCATTTTACCTGCTGTTGTTGTGCTAGCTGATTAGCTGTTGTTGTCTCACCTACTGTTTAAGCTAGCTTTCCCAATTCAAAACCTGTGATTACTGTATGCTTTGCTGTATGTCTCTCTCAAATGTCAATATGCCTTGTATACTGTTGTTCAGGTTAGTTATCATTGTTTTAGTTCACAATGGAGAGCCTAGTTCCACTCTTCATACCCCTGATACCTCCTTTGTCCCACCTCCCACACATGCGGTGACCTCACCCATTACAACTAGCATGTCCAGAGATACAACCTCTCTCATCATCACCCAGTGCCTGGGCTTACCTCCGTTGTACCCGCACCCCACCATACCCCTGTCTGCGCATCATGCCCTGAATATATTCTACCATGCCCAGAAACCTGCTCCTCTTATTCTCTGTCCCCAATGCTCTAGGCGACCAGTTTTGATAGCCTTTAGCCGCACCCTCATACTACTCCTTCTCTTTTCCGCGGGTGATGTGGAGGTAAACCCAGGCCCTGCATGTCCCCAGGCACCCTCATTTGTTGACTTCTGTGATCGAAAAAGCCTTGGTTTCATGCATGTCAACATCAGAAGCCTCCTCCCTAAGTTTGTTTTACTCACTGCTTTAGCACACTCTGCTAACCCTGATGTCCTTGCCGTGTCTGAATCCTGGCTCAGGAAGGCCACCAAAAATTCTGAGATTTCCATACCCAACTATAACATCTTCCGTCAAGATAGAACTGCCAAAGGAGGAGGAGTTGCAGTCTACTGCAGAGATAGCCTGCAAAGTAATGTCATACTTTCCAGGTCCATACCCAAACAGTTCGAACTACTAATTTTGAAAATTACTCTCTCCAGGAATAAGTCTCTCACTGTTGCCGCCTGCTACCGACCCCCCTCAGCTCCCAGCTGTGCCCTGGACACCATTTGTGAATTGATTGCCCCCCATCTAGCTTCAGAGTTTGTTCTTTTAGGTGACCTAAACTGGGATATGCTTAACACCCCGGCAGTCCTACAATCTAAGCTAGATGCCCTCAATCTCACACAAATCATCAAGGAACCCACCAGGTACAACACTAACTCTGTAAACAAGGGCACCCTCATAGACGTCATCCTGACCAACTGGCCCTCCAGATACACCTCCGCTGTCTTCAACCAGGATCTCATTGCCTCATTGCCTGTATCCGCTACGGAGCCGCAGTCAAACGACCACCCCTCATCACTGTCAAACGCTCACTAAAACACTTCTGTGAGCAGGCCTTCCTAATCGACTTGGCCCGGGTATCCTGGAAGGACATTGACCTCATCCCGTCAGTTGAGGATGCCTGGTCATTCTTTAAAAGTAACTTCCTCACCATTATAGATAAGCATGCTCCGTTCAAAAAATGCAGAACCAAGAACAGATACAGCCCTTGGTTCACTCCAGACCTGACTGCCCTCGACCAGCACAAAAACATCCTGTGGCGGACTGCAATAGCATTGAATAGTCCCCGCGATATGCAACTGTTCAGGGAAGTCTTGAACCAATACACGCAGTCAGTCAGGAAAGCTAAGGCCAGCTTCTTCAGGCAGAAGTTTGCATCCTGTAGCTCCAACTCCAAAACGTTCTGGGACACTGTGAAGTCCATGGAGAACAAGAGCACCTCCTCCCAGCTGCCCACTGCACTGAGGCTAGGTAACACGGTCACCACCGATAAATCCATGATTATCGAAAACTTCAACAAGCATTTCTCAACGGCTGGCCATGCCTTCCGCCTGGCTACTTCAACCTCAGCCAACAGCTCCGCCCCCACCGCAGCTTCTCGCCCAAGCCCTTCCAGGTTCTCCTTTACCCAAATCCAGAAAGCAGATGTTCTGAAAGAGCTGCAAAACCTGGACCCGTACAAATCAGCTGGGCTTGGCAATCTGGTCCCTCTATTTCTGAAACTATCCGCCGCCATTGTCGCAACCCCTATTACCAGCCTGTTCAACCTCTCTTTCATATCGTCTGAAATCCCCAAGGATTGGAAAGCTGCCGCAGTCATCCCCCTCTTCAAAGGGGGAGACACCCTGGACCCAAACTGTTACAGACCTATATCCATCCTGCCCTGCCTATCTAAGGTCTTCGAAAGCCAAGTCAACAAACAGGTCACTGACCATCTCGAATCCCACCGTACCTTCTCCGCTGTGCAATCTGGTTTCCGAGCCGGTCACGGGTGCACCTCAGCCACACTCAAGGTACTAAATGATATCATAACCGCCATCGATAAAAGACAGTACTGTGCAGCCGTCTTCATCGACCTTGCCAAGGCTTTCGACTCTGTCAATCACCATATTCTTATCGGCAGACTCAGTAGCCTCGGTTTTTCGGATGACTGCCTTGACTGGTTCACCAATTACTTTGCAGACAGAGTTCAGTGTGTCAAATCGGAGGGCATGCTGTCCGGTCCTCTGGCAGTCTCTATGGGGGTGCCACAGGGTTCAATTCTCGGGCCGACTCTTTTCTCTGTATATATCAATGATGTTGCTCTTGCTGCGGGCGATTCCCTGATCCACCTCTACGCAGACGACACCATTCTATATACTTCCGGCCCGTCCTTGGACACTGTGCTATCTAACCTCCAAACGAGCTTCAATGCCATACAACACTCCTTCCGTGGCCTCCAACTGCTCTTAAACACGAGTAAAACCAAATGCATGCTTTTCAACCGATCGCTGCCTGCACCCGCATGCCCGACGAGCATCACCACCCTGGATGGTTCCGACCTTGAATATGTGGACACCTATAAGTACCTAGGTGTCTGGCTAGACTGTAAACTCTCCTTCCAGACTCATATCAAACATCTCCAATCTAAAATAAAATCTAGAGTCGGCTTTCTATTCCGCAACAAAGCCTCCTTCACTCACGCCGCCAAACTTACCCTAGTAAAACTGACTATCCTACCGATCCTCGACTTCGGCGATGTCATCTACAAAATTGCCTCCAACACTCTACTCAGCAAACTGGATGCAGTTTATCACAGTGCCATCCGTTTTGTCACTAAAGCACCTTATACCACCCACCACTGCGACTTGTATGCTCTAGTCGGCTGGCCCTCGCTACATATTCGTCGCCAGACCCACTGGCTCCAGGTCATCTACAAGTCCATGCTAGGTAAAGCTCCGCCTTATCTCAGTTCACTGGTCACGAAGGCAACACCCATCCGTAGCACGCGCTCCAGCAGGTATATCTCACTGATCATCCCTAAAGCCAACACCTCATTTGGCCGCCTTTCGTTCCAGTACTCTGCTGCCTGTGACTGGAACGAATTGCAAAAATCCCTGAAGTTGGAGACTTTTATCTCCCTCACCAAATTCAAACATGTGCTATCTGAGCAGCTAACCGATCGCTGCAGCTGTACATAGTCTATTGGTAAATAGCCCACCCATTTTCACTTACCTCATCCCCACACTGTTTTTATTTATGTACTTTTCTGCTCTTTTGCACACCAGTATCTCTACCTGTACATGACCATCTGATCATTTATAACTCCAGTGCTAATCTGAAAAATTGTAATTATTCGCCTACCTCCTCATGCCTTTTGCACACAATGTATATATACTCACCTTTTTTTGTACTGTGTTATTGACTTGTTAATTGTTTACTCCATGTGTAACTCTGTGTTGTCTGTTCACACTGCTAAGCTTTATCTTGGCCAGGTCGCAGTTGCAAATGAGAACTTGTTCTCAACTAGCCTACCTGGTTAAATAAAGGTGAAATAAAAATAAATAAAATAAAAAATCTCCATC
Organism: Oncorhynchus masou masou; assembly: GCF_036934945.1. NCBI lineage: Eukaryota > Metazoa > Chordata > Actinopteri > Salmoniformes > Salmonidae > Oncorhynchus > Oncorhynchus masou. Next base: position 13,616,133 of record NC_088236.1, on the reverse strand, counting down.
TCCGTCTATTTTCCTTTATGCAGTTTTTAGTCTCATTTTTAGTCAATTTTTTTTAACTACTATTTTCAGGCCAATGCTGAGTTTAATTAAAAAGTTCTTAGGGATAGACACTTTTTTTTCAATTTTTCCCTAAATGACATACCCAAATCTAACTGCCTGTAGCTCAGGCCCTGAAGCAAGGATATGCATATTCTTGGTACCATTTGAAAGGAAACACTTTGAAGTTTGTGGAAATGTGAATTGGATGAAGGAGAATATAACACAATAGATCTGGTAGAAGAAAATACAAAGAAAAAAACACTTTTCTTCTATCAGCATCTTTGAAATTGAAGAGAAATGTCATAGTTGTAGCCATCACTCTGATTTTAATTCCGATAGTGTCCAGAAGATGGCAGCAGTGTATGTGCAATGATTCAGATGGATAACTTGAAAAACAACAATAATTTTAGTGTGAAGTCCCCAGGTATATTTGGGCAAATCGTGAAGGAGACATTCGCATGCATATTCCATTTTTCTTCAAGAATATCGTCATATTTGTATACTTGGACTTTTATTTAGCTTTTCAAGTATTAGAAGCCATATTTTAATTTAAACAGTTTCAAAACAAACAGTTTTTATAACTTTATAACTCTTAAAAAACGTCTTATGGCTGGGGGGCAGTATTGAGTAGCTTGGATGAATAAGTTGCCCAAAGTAAATGGCCTGCTCCTCAGTCTCAGTTGCTAATATATGCATATTATTATTAGTATTGGATAGGAAGCACTCTAAAGTTTCTAAAACTGTTTGAATGATGTCTGTGAGTATAACAGAACTCATATGGCAGGCAAAACCCTGAGGAGAAATGAAAACAAGAAGTGAGAAATCTGAGCTTGGTATGTATTCACCACAGTTCCCAATGAAATCCCCTTGCGATATTAATGATGTTACTTCCTAGGGCTTCCACTAAATGTCAACTGTCTATAGAAATTTGAATGAGACTTCTACTGTGTTGTGGGACTGAATGAGAGCAGAATCTATCAGGTGACTGGCAGTCAGCCATTTTCTATTCACGCGCATTCCTCGTGGTATCCACTTGCGTTCCATTGCTCATCAAGACACAAAAGGAATTGGAACTTTATTGAAGCTATATGTTAACTTCTTGCGTCGAGCAATCCCGGATCCGGGATCCTATTTATAGCCTCAAGCTCATTAGCATAACGCAACGTTAACTATTCATGAAAATCGCAAATGCAATGAAATAAATATATTTGCTCTCAAGCTTAGACTTTTGTTAACAACACTGTCATCTCAGATTTTCTAAATATGCTTTTCAACCATAGCTAAACAAGCATTTGTGTAAGAGTATTGATAGCTAGCATAGCTATAAGCCTAGAATTCAGCCAGTAACATTTTCACAAAAACAAGAAAATCATTCAAATAAAATAATTTACCTTTGAAGAACTTCAGATGTTTTCAATGAGGAGACTCTCAGTTAGATAGCAAATGTTCAGTTTTTCAAAAAAATATTATTTGTGTAGGACAAATCGGTCCGTTTTGTTCACGTTTGGCTATGAAAAAAAACTGTATCCAGTTATAGCCTCAAGCTCATTAGCATAACGTAACGTTAACTATTTATGAAAATCGCAAATGAAATGAATGTGCTAGCTCTCAAGCTTAGCCTTTTCTTAACAACACTTTCATCTCAGAATTTCAAAATATGCTTTTGAACCATAGCAAAACAAGCATTTGTGTAAGAGTATTGATAGCTAGCGTAGCATTTAGCAGGCAACATTTGCACAAAAAACAGAAAAGGATTAAAATAAAATAATTTACCTTTGAAGAACTTCGGATGTTTTCAATGAGGAGACTCTCAGTTACATAGCAAATGTTCAGTTTTTCCTGAAAGATTCTTTGTGTAGGAGAAATCGCTCCGTTTTGTACATCACGTTTGGGTACCAAAAAAATCAGAAAATTCAGTCATCAAAACGGCGAACTGTTTTCCAAATTAACTAAATAATATCGACTGAAACACGGCAAACGCTGTTTAGAATCAATCCTCAATGTGTTTTCACATATCTCTTCATTGATATATCTTTCGTGGTAGTCTACTTTCTCCAGTGAATCGCTTGGAAAAAGACGTGCAGTTGAAGATGACGCACCAATTTCGACGGAGGACACCGGGCGGACACCTGGCAAATGTGGTCTGTTATGGTCAATCTTCCAATGATATGCCTACAAATACGTCACAATGCTGCAGACACCTTGGGGAAACAATAGATCGGGCAGGCTCATTCCTTGCGCATTCACAGCCATATAAGGAGACAATGAAAAACAGAGCCTCAAAAATCCTGCTCATTTCCTGGTTGAAGTTTCATCTTGGTTTCGCCTGTAGCATCAGTTCTCGGGCACTCACAGACAATATCTTTGCAGTTTTTGGAAACGTCATAGTGTCGTCTTTCCAAAGCTGTCAATTATATGCATAGTCGAGCATCTTTTTGTGACAAAATATTGCGCTTAAAACGGGCACGTTTTTTTTATCCAATAATGAAATAGCGCCCCCATAGATGTAACGGGTTAAGGAGAGGTATATCTATAATTCCATGTGTATAACTTGTATTATTATCTACATTTATGATGAGTATTTCTGTTGAATGATGTGGATATGCAAAATCACTGGATGTTTTTGTAACTAGTGAATGTAACGCGCAAATGTAAACTCATATTTTGATAAATATGAACTTTATCAAACAAAACATACATGTATTGTATAACTTGAAGACCTATGAGTGTCATTGGATGAAGATCATCAAAGGTAGGTGATTAATATTATCTCTATTTGCTTTTTTTGCTTTTTGTGACTGCTATCTTTGGCTGGAAAAAATGGCTATGTTTATTGTCGTTTGGTGGTGACCTAACATAATTGTTTGTGGTGCATTTGCTGTAAAGCATATTTGAAATCGGACACTGTGGCGGGATTAACAACAGGATAACCTTTAAAATGGTATAAAATACATGTATGTTTGAGGACTTTTAAGTATGAGATTTGATGTTTTGAATTTGGCGCCCTGCACTTTCACTGGCTGTTGTCATATCGATCCCGTTAATGGGATCACCCAAGTTAATATTCTTATTCTAACAGGGTTAGAGGGAAAACCTACAGAACGGTAGCTCTCCAGGAACAGGGTTAGAGGGAAAACCTACAGGACGGTAGCTCTCCAGGAACAGGGTTAGAGGGAAAACCTACAGGACGGTAGCTCTCCAGGAACAGGGTTAGAGGGAAAACCTACAGGACGGTAGCTCTCCAGGAACAAGGTTGGAGAACCCTGACCTATTGTATAGATATCAGACTATTATGGATATTGGTTATGGAACTGCAATGTTGAGGGAGCTAGCACACAAGCATTTAGCTGTGTACGTGATGAATACAATATGATTTCATGCATCTCTGATCTATTTACATGGCTCCTGGGACCCTTCCCAGCAGCATTTATAAAGCATTCACTTATACAATACATATGAGCACACTCGCACAGACGCACACACAGACACACAGACACACACACACACACAAAAGCTGCTAGACACAAGGGAAGAGGTTATCATTACCAGTGGAAATGTGTGGTTGGTGATTGAGCCATTGGAATGTCATGATACATTTATGAGCTTAGGGGAAAGCGAGTTAATGATCAGTGGCATATGGGCGATCTGTTGTACGGCATTGATAATTTCCTAACCACTATCCTTCCCCCATGAGGATGTAGTCAGCGCTGGATGGGTTTCATCCACTCTGGGGGACGTCTGAGATGAGTGATGTTTTAGCTGCTTACTGGAACAAGACCGAAAAGAGAGCTGGTGCATTCAGCAAGAGTTTTTTATTGGAACAGGGCCATACATATTTGAATGGCACATTTGCGTTGATAGTTATGCCACTGTAATCCCCATTCAATAATAATGTAAAGCAATCGTATATCAATACAAGCATACATTACATACATTAATAGTACAACCCCGTGTACTACTCCTGAGTGGGGCAGCGGTCAAAGGCACTGCATCGCAGTGCTAGCGGCATCACTACAGACCCTGGTTCGATCCTGGGCTGTATCACAACTGGCCGTGAGCAGCGCACAATTGGCCCAGGGTCGTCCTGGTTAGGAGAGGGTTATCCGGGGTCGGCCGTCATTGTAAATAAGAATTTGTTCTTAACTGACTTGCCTAGTTAAATAAAGGTTAAATAAAATAAAATAAATACATCACTGAAGTACATTTAAATATCTTTCCCTTACATTGGTGCACCTACAGCCCTGGGACAGATTCTGCTGAATTTCACATCACAATCACATGTGTCTGCCTGTACACACAAAAGCCAGGAAAAACAATCAATAAATCCTCTTAAATGTAATCGAAAATGTAATCTATGTAATCCCCAAAACGTATTATTTATCATGTGAAGGACATAAACAACAACTTGTAACGCTCCATACTACAATAAAGGTTAACATCTCACCTTTCCGGTAAAAAAATAGTTAAAAATTGCTGGTGTAGTCACTTTTGTGGACACAAGCTCAAGAACACTGTACAAATATGAAAAAACTATGAAAATATTAATTATTTTACTTGATGAACTTCCTATTCAACAAAACAGTGTGAATAAGGCTTGAAATGTCAATTATTTTTCTAAATATAGTATAATATAGTATAACATTTCACCTTCCTTATAACTGTAAAATACATGTTTGTATACAGTATTTACTGTTAAAGAAAATGTGTATATTTTCTAAAGGCCTTTCTTGATTAAAACGTCTGCCCCCAACGCTGTGAATGTCTCACAGAGCTACCCTTTCATCTCATATTCATCTGGTCTGTGTATGACAAACAGAAAGTGTATTTTATTTCAAATCTATTCAAATCTATGAATTATTTTAGATTATGGGCTATAAATCGATCTCTGAATGTGCTACAGAGACATGGCCACTCTCTCCTGGTGCTTTACACAGTAGGTATTATGGGCATATACATTGTTAGGGGCTCTGAAATAGGGTTTAGCCAGAAGTTGATGGACAGTAGGAAGAGCGAATTAAATGGTAGGAGGGATATCCCAGCTTCAAGTGGCGTCAGATTTCATGTCCTGCTTCATTCAGTCAGAAGAGACATTCTCCTTTGTCCATGAGAATCAGGGCTACCGCTCAATACAAGCCATTTTGTTTCCACAGATCGATTTATAAAAGAAAATGTCGGTCAGAACCTGTACCAGAACCATGCAGGTCCCCTACACAGGGGACTTTACCTTTGACGATGTTTAAGAGGAGACGAAACCATTATTTACCTCAATTATTGCAGACATTTTTCAGTTTCCTGAGAGGATTGACATCACAGCATCATCAATCAGGCCAACACAAAGAGTCCCTGAGAAGAGTAATAGTACTGTGATGGGAAGGGAAAGTGCTTCCCCCTAAGAAGACATGCCTTAAAGATGAACAAACACACACAGTAACTGGGTACCTCTCAGATAGAGAGAAAAAAGAAGATAACAGGAATATTAAAGGCTACTGTGAATATAAAAGGAAAATTTAAGATCTGAGTGGAACTCTACCCTCTTTTACAAGAGTCACAATTGTTAGAACAGCTAGCACCTTGCCATACACCATTGTAGTTGTTTACAAGTGATAACATTAGCTAGAGTTTATGGTACCAAGCAATATGAGTTTTTCACCAGTAACAGAAAAGTAACAGGAAGTTTTGAATCCCCGAACCGACAAGGTGAACAATGGATCAATGTGCCCTAGAGCAAGTTACGTAGCCCTAATTGCCCAAGGGTCGCCGTTGACAATGGCCGACCCTGCATGACCCCACTCTCCAAGGGTGTCTCAGAGGGCGATGGGATATGAAAAATAACACATTTCCATTTCACACGTGCGTGTTAATACACGTGTGAAACAGGACAAATATAAACACCCACCATGTTATTACTAGTATTATTCACCGTCTAATAAAAGGTCAAATTAGATTCTTGTGAAAGGGAAATGTGGCGCAGTTTTGGAACACAAACCCTAATTCCATCAACTTATTGACCTATAACATTTATGAACTATCCCATTGCTTCCTATCCTGTCTATTTTACCTAACCTTGCTTTCTGGTGTGTTATTGTGATCAACACAAACAGTTCTTGAAGGTTAAAAAGCAAAGTAGAGCTGTCAGATGTTCCTATGCAGGAATCTCAGACCCTAAAATGTACTCATCACTCACAGTTGGCCATTCAGTTTTATGCAAGAAGCTGTTTCCACCACAATATGAATAAATAATGATGAAACATCAAGATACATTGAGACATAGAGAAATACAGATATAGACAAAGATCCAACTCAGCAGACTTGGAAAAATAGTTCCTGCAGGTACTGTATGTGCTAAATTAGCTCTAAAGTAAATAAAGCAGTCTAAGCATCAGAAGAAAGTTTTGTTTCTGACCATTTTGAGCCTGTAATCGAACCCACAAATGCTGATACTCCAGATACTCAACTAGTCTAAAGAAGGCCAGTTTTATTGCTTCATTAATTAGGACAACATTTTGTAGCTGTGCTAACATAATTGCAAAAGGGTTTTCTAATGATCAATTAGCCTTCTAACATGATAAACTTGGATTCGATAACACAATGTGCCATTGGAACACAGCAGTGATGGTTGCTGATAATGGGCCTCTGTACGTCTATGTAGACATTTCATATAAATCTGCCGTTTCCAGCTACAATAGTCATTTACAACATTAACAATGTCTACACTGTATTTCTGATCAATTTAATGTTATTTTAATGGGCAAAAAAAGTGATTTTCTTTCAATAACAAGGACCTTTCTAAGTGACCCCAATCTTTTGAATTGTAGTGTACATGTGTGAATAACAAACTTACTAACATTTACAAATGTGGTAGTAATGATTCATAAATGGTGAGCAAACAGTTTGTAATTGTCACGGCTGATCGAAGAGGAGGTGTAGCAGGGATCGGACCAAAATGCAGCGTGGTAAGTGTCCATAGTTGTTTTTAATGAATAAACCAAAACTGTACAAAACAATAAACGAAACGTGAAATAACCAAAACAGTACTGTGTGGTGAAACAAACACAGACACGGAAACAATCACCCACAAAGTACCCACAGAATATGGCTGCCTAAATATTGTTCCCAATCAGAGACAACGATAGACAGCTGCCTCTAATTGAGGACCAATCTCGGCAACCATAGACATACAATATACCTAGAAAAGGCCCAGCCCCATAAACATACAAAACCCCTAGACAAGACCAAAACACATACATCACCCATGTCACACCCTGACCTAAACAAAATAACAAGGAAAATAAAGAATACTAAGGTCAGCGTGTGACAGTAATTGCCTTAAATGTTTTAAAAATGTTTTAATATGGACCCTTAAAATAAAGTTTTGCCAACGCTTAATTCATAGTCCACAAAAGTGGTAAGTAAAGTTTAGTGGTAAGTAAAGTTAGATAGAGACTGAACTGATTTATTCAGTTTGAAAACAACCCTTTCAAGTCCTTTAGTACTTATATAACCCTCAACCCTCCTCCTCCTCATCCTTCCATCATCGTCCCTCCCTCTCTCCCCTCAGAAATCAATATCAGTTCAACAAGTGCGAGCCCCTGTTAGAGGATTTAGTGGGTAATGGAACTGGTAACTCCTGACAGCTTCTCCTGTGTGTTTGGGCAGACCAGTAATGAATCCATGGAACAAAGGCAGAAGGGCAAGTATTTACCCTGGCTATAAGGCAGCAAGCTGCCTGCAGCACGTCCTGTCCATCAAAAGGCTTTGCTCCTTCCCTAACTGAAATGAAACCTCAGTAATGAGCTGACAGGTGCAATGTTTGTGCTTGATACCAGCAAGGCAAATGTGTAGGGGGATTCACATGATGTATGATGCATATTAGGAGTTCATATTCATTAATGCCTCTCTCATCTCATCCAAGCCAGATGTGAACCATTCAAAATGCGTTCAGTGGCTTCTGCAGCATTAAAGGGGCAGTGCAGTCAAAAAATAACCTTTTTTAATGATAGTTCCACTCTGAGGTCAAAGTAACATTAGTAATGATAATAATATAATAATAATAATAATTTTTGTGTAATCACTTACTGTTGTGGGATGTAGTTTTTGCAGATTTGATTATTCTGACCAATGACCAAATATTGTTTAATCAAAAATATAAAATAAATCTATATAAAATAAATACATAAAAATTGAAAAAAATATTTATACAATACCAGTCAAAGGTTTGGACACCTACTCATTCAAGGTTATTTTTTATGTTTTACATTTTAGAATAATATTAAAGACATCAAAACGATGAAATAACATTTGGAATCATGTATTAATGAAAAAAAAGGTTAATCAAAACAAAATATATTTTATAGTTGAGATTTCTCGAAGTAGCCACCCTTTGCCTTGATGACAGCTTTGCACACTCTTGGCACTCTTGGCATTCTCCCACACAGCTTCACCTGGAATCATTTTCCAACAGTCTTGAAGGAGTTCCCACATGCTGAGCACTTGTTGGCTGCTTTTCCTTCACTCTGTGGTCCAACTCATCCCAAAGCATCTCAATTGGGTTGAGGTTGGGTGATTGTGGAGGCCAGGTCATCTGATGCAGCACTCCATCATTCTCCTTCTTGTTTAAATAGCCCTTACACAGCCTGTAGGTGTGCTGGGTCATTGTCCTGTTGAAAAACAAATGATAGTGCAAATAAGTGAAAACCAGATAGGATGGTGTATTGCTGCAGAATGCTGTGTTAGCCATGCTGGTTACGTGTGCCTTGAATTCCAAATAAATCATTGACAGTGTCACCGGCAAAGCACCACCACACCATCACACAACCTCCTCCATGCTTCACAGTGGGAACCACACATGTGAGATCATCCGTTCATCTACTCTGCGTCTCACAAAGACACAGTGGATGGAACCAAAAATCTCAAATGTGGTTTCATCAGACCAAAGGACAGTTTTCCACCAGTCTAATGTCCAATGCTCATGTTTCTTGGCCCAAGCAAGTCTCTTTGTCACGGTCGTCATAATGACGAGACCATGGCGCAGCGTGATAAGCGTACATAACTCTTTATAGATTATAATTATAGAGAGACCACTGAACAAAACTATACAAAACAACAAAATGCACCGTGAAGCTATATGACTAGCACAAACAGGCAACTAAACATAGAATAACAACCCACGAACTATCCAAGGAATATGGCTACCTAAATATGGTTCCCAATCAGAGACAACGATAAACAGCTGCCTCTGATTGAGAACCAATCTAGGCAACCATAGACATAAAAACACCAAGACTAGAAAAACCCCATAAAAAAAAAACACAAAAAACCCTCAGACAATACAAAAACTACACAAATCAACCTTGTCACATGCTGACCTAACAAAACAATAAAGAAAACAAAGATAACTAAGGTCAGGGCATGACACTCTTCTTCTTATTGGTGTCCTTTAGTAGTGGTTTCTTTGCAGCAATTTTACCATGATGGCCTGATTCACACAGTCTCCTCTGAACAGCTAATGTTGAGATGTGTCTGTTACTTGAACTCTGGGAAGACTGTGGGTCTTCCTTTCCTGTGGCTATTGTTCTACAATGTAGAAAGTAGTAAAGATAAAGAAAAACCCTGGAATGAGTAGGTACCAGTTTTGACTGGTACTGTAATTGTCTCATTTAGTTCTATTTCAGAAACTACCCCTTGACTTGTTCCACATTTTGTTGTGTTTCAGCCTTTTTTTTTATTGATCAAATGTAGATTTATTTGTCACTGGCCTACACACAATACCTCATAATGTGAAAGTGGAATTGTGATTTTCAACATTTTTACAAATGAATAAAAAATTGAAAAGTACAATGTCTTGAGTCAATAAGTATTCAACCCCTTTGTTATATCAAGCCTAAATAAGTTCAGCAGTAAACATGTGCTTAACAAGTCTCTTAATAAGTTGCAGGGACTCACTGTGTGCAATAATGGTATTTAATATAATCCTTTAATGACTACTTGATCTCTGTGCCCCACACATACAATTATTTGTAAGGTCTCTCAGTCGAGCAGTGAATTTCAAACTATACTATATTCAACTACAAAGAGCAGGGAGGTTTTCCAATGCATCTCAAAGACGGACACTTAAAAAAGAAGCAGACAATGAATATCCCTTTGAGAATGGTAAAGTTATTAATTACATTCGGGGCAAATCCAACAACACATCACTGAGTAGCATTCTTCATATTTTCAAGCATGGTGGGGGCTGCATCATGTTATGGGTATGCTTGTCATCGGCAAGGACTAGAAAAATCTTCATGATCAAAAGAAACAGCATATAGCTAAGCACAGGCAGAATCCTAGGGGAAAACCAGGTTCAGTCTCCTTTCCAGGTTCAGTCTCTTTTCCAACAGACACTGGGAGAAAAAGTCACCTTTCAACTGGACAATAACCTAAAACACAAGTCCAAATCTACACAGGAGTTGCTTACCAAGATGACATTGAATGTTTCTGAGAATCGTAGTATACATTTTGGTCTTAAATCGGCTAGGGATCTACAACAAGACTTGAAAATGACTTTCTAGCAATGTCAACAACCAACTTGACAAAGCTTGAAGAATTTTAAAAAGAATAATGGGCAAATACTGCACAATCCAGGTGTGCAAAGCTCTCAAAGACTTCCTCAAAGAGACTCACAGCTGTAATAGCTTCCAAAGGTGTTTATAACATGTAATGTCTCTGGGGGGTTGAATACTTATCTAATCAAGATGTATTAGTGTTTTATTTTTCATATTACTTTTTTGTAAATGTTAGAATTCTTCTTTCACTTTGACATAATAGTTTTTTGTGTAGATAGTTGATCAAAAATGACAATTTAATTCATTTTCATCCACTTCGTAACATCAAAATGTGGAAAGGTCAAGAGGTGTGACTTTATGAAAACACTATATGTTGCCTTTTGAGGTCAGGATTGTGTTCCATTCACAAGGAAGAAAAACCTCTAAAAGTTTTACTTCCTGTTGGCACCTGCTGGTCCTCACTCCCACACCCTCGCCCACTCCCAGTGTTTGCCACAAACCTTTTGCATCTCCTCTGCTGCTGGTGAGTGGACCTCATCACCATCCTCACCATGCCTCCCTCCCTCCATCCTCAAACACCCTCACTCCCTCCCTCCCTCCATCTTTGAACCCCCCCTACCTTCATCTTAAAACCCCCTACCTCAAACCCCCTGCCTCCTTCCTCCCAAACGTCATTATTTGCCACAGGCCAGTTAGTAGCTCTGTGTCTGGTGAGTGGGCCAGTTTGTATCTCTGTCTGGTGAGTGGGCCAGTTTGTATCTCTGTCTGGTGAGTGGGCCAGTTAGTAGCTCTGTGTCTGGTGAGTGGGCCAGTTTGTATCTCTGTCTGGTGAGTGGGCCAGTTTGTATCTCCTCCGTGGTGGGTGGGTGGTGAGTGGGCTAATACCCCTCATTAGAGAGGTGACCTTTCTGGGAATTGCAGCGGTGCTCTCATCCTCGGCTCATAACCCCCTGACTACCTGTGTTACTGCAGCTCAAATCAAATATCCCGGTCGGCAGTCACTGTTCGTGGCGCTCACAGACCAGCCCAGAAAAATAATGCATTTTATTGATGCCTCTCCTGGCAAGCTTACTGGAAATGGTTGAGGTGGTTGAAGGGTACACAATACCCCGTAATGATAAAGTGGAAACATATTTTTAGAAATGTTTGCAAATGTATTGAAAATGAAATACAGAAATATCTAATTCACATAGGTAATCACACCCTTTAACTATGACACTCCAAATTGACGTCAGGTGCATCCAATTTCCTTTGATCATCCTGCAGCCAAATCAATTGTTTGGACATTATTTCTTAAGAAGCACACCTGTCTATATATATAAGGTCCCACAGCAGAAACTATACTATGAAGTCCAAGGAACTGTCCGTAGCTCTCCAAGACAGAATTGTAATGAGGCATACAGTGCTTTAAGAAAGTATTCGTATCCCTTGACTTATTCCAAATTGAGTTGTGTTTCAGCCTGAATTCAACATGAATTATGTATTTTTTCACAACCATCTAAGACAATACCTCATAATGACAAAGTGAAAACATGTTCTTATAATTTTTGCACATTTATTGAAAAGGAAATACAGAAATATCTAATTTCTCATACGTGTTCACACCCCATAGTCAATACTTTGTGGAAGCACCATTGGCTACGATTACAGCTTTGAATTGTCTTGGGTATGTCTGTATCAGACTTTCTCCCATTCTTCCTTGCAGATTTTCTCAAGTTCTGTTATTTTATATGGGGAGAGGCAGTGAACAGAAATCTTCACGTCTTTCCACAGATTTTCGTGGAAATCGAGAGCGTCCTGTTGGGCTGTATCACCGCCTGGTATGGCAACTGCTCCGCCCACAACCGTAAGGCTCTCCAGAGGGTAGTGAGGTCTGTACAATGCAAACTACCTGCCCTCCAGGACACCTACACCACCCGATGTCACAAGAAGGCCAAAAATATCATCAAGGACAACAACCACCCGAGCCACTGCCTGTTCACCCCACAATCATCCAGAAGGCGAGGTCAGTACAGGTGCATCAAAGCTGGGATCGAGAGACTGAAAAACAGCTTCTATCTCAAGACCATCAGACTGTTAAACAGCCACCACCAACATTGAGTGGCTGCTGCCAACATACTGACTCAAATCTCTAGCCACTTTAATAATAAAAAATTGGATGTAATACATGTATCTCTAGTCACTTCAAAACAATGCCACTTTATATAATGTTAACATACACTACATTACTCATCTCATGTGTATATACTGTTCTCTATACCATCTACTGCGTATTTCCTATGCCGTTTGGACATCGCTCATCCATATATTTATATGTGCATATTCTTATTCATTCCTTTACACTTTTGTGTATAAGGTAGTTGTTGTGAAATTGTAAGATTACTTGTTAGATATTACTGCACGGTCGGAACTAGAAGCACAAGCATTTTGCTACACTCGCATTAACATCTGCTAACCTTGTGTATGTGACCAATAAAATTTGATTTGATTTGAACAGGTGTATATGTATACTGAGATCATGTGACAAATCATGTGACACTTAGATTGCATACAGGTGGACTTCATTTAACTAATTATGACTTCTGAAGGTAATCGGTTGCACCAGATCTTATTTCGGGGCTTCATAGCAAAGGGCTGAATACATATGAACTCACTACTTTTCAGTTTTTTCACTTCACCAATTTGAACTATTTTGTGTATGCTCATTATATGAAATACAAATACAAATGCATTAAATTACAGACTGTAATGCAACAAATAGGAAAAACACCAAGGGGGATGAATACTTTTGCAAGTCACTGTACGTACTGTGCCCTGGTCACTCGCTGAGCGTTGAACACTGACATACATTTTTTGATGTAGGACCTGTGCACCACTTTCTTAATTCTCCAGCTGGTAGTTAAGAATGCATACAAGAAGATTATCTTTCAGTCAACTTTCAACCATTGTCTTCATCTTACTGAGTTGTTTTCACCGAAGTGTCATTCGTGAAAGTAAGTTCTTTGAGAGAAGTAGTTTTTAGTGTAACAGCCAGACTGCATACAATTTCTTATCTGGAATGAATAGCAAGGATGTGTTTGTTAGGCTCCATTTCTTGATTAAACCATTGTCGTGTGTGTGAAATCTCGATTTTACCGCTCCTCTGTCCTTTTGCCGGCTAATTTAGTCAGATAAAAGTGGGAAGTAAAAGTGTCAGATTGAGCTGTTAAAAAGTGATTAATAGCTCAAAGCTACAGTTACTGTTTGGGACATCTGCTTGCTTGTTATTTTCTCTAATTAAAATGATAAATAATTAGTCATGTAAATCCATCAGCATATCTTTGGATTTTTCCTGCTACAACAAAATGTGTGGTTGGATTCAAACCACCCCTCTCATTTGCATATATTAGATACACTTGGAATGGAATGTGCCAATAGGATGTTGAGAGTAATTAGTGATGTTTCCACTCAGAACCAGAGGCGGGTCATACAGCATGTGGGTGTTAGCAAGGCTTTCATTGTAATACTAGTCAGGTTCAAGTGGTTGGCCTAGTGCTTGTTATGATTTAGTTCAACAAACTATTAGCTAACATCCAACATGAATTTAAATATTAAAACATACCGATCTATCCTTTGTAATGTGTGCACTTTAGTTGTTCTGCCATCACAAGATGCTTCCTTGTACTCAAAGATGGTCCTTCAACCTGGACTATGGACACCCAGACCTTCTGAGCAAAAGGCAGGATTTGACCCCCATTTTACCTCGGTACCAGTGAGATACATTTTGTCCTGATTAGCCAGTATTCTATAATATGTGTATAAGGTTTCAACTGAACAGATGGGTGTCAATTGCTCTGACAACAGCAAATAACCTTTTTTTCCAATATCAGGGAACTGCTAATTAACTCAACATCAGAAAACTGCTTACTATGACACCCAACCTTGGGCTTATCCAACAGTTCAGCTGTTTATAGCAGTAAAAAAAACAAGTTTAGATATGTAAAATATAGTTGCATTTCCTGTGTGCATATTTAACGATTGTACACTATATATTTGGTGCCCTGTATGTGTTACATCTGCTCCTGCCACGCCCTCTACTGCTCGTCCTGTCTCCTTGACCTGCAGCCCACTCCCCCAGTGCTCTCTCCCTCTCTCTCTCTCTCTGTGTATGTGAGTTTGTGGGTGGAGACAGCTGTGCTGGAGTCAGAGCAGATACCCACCAGCTGCAACCTGTTCCATAATCAAGAGCTCTACAAATACTCAGTCCTGCCACTTCCACACTGCCAGATTGTAATCTTTGCTTCGTCAGTCTACGTTTCTAGCCGTTTGTTACTATTTAGATCCTGTTATCCTGTTGTGCCTCTTTTCCTTGCAAGACAAGGGTTTCCTCTCTGCTACAGTTCTGCCCGCTCTGATCTCTGGTCCCTGTCTCCAGTCCCACGTCTCCTCATCCTGCTACTCTGTCCTGGATTCCCCACTCTACTGCTCCCTTGGATTCCCCTCTGGACCTGCTTACCCTGTCCCAACCCCTCTCACTCCTCCGCACCTGGTTTCCTGCAACCCGCCTGAGTTTCCCCTGGCCTGCACTCCATCTTCCACCTGTGTTTCAATAAATATATTGATTTGTTCAGTCTCCTCGTCTGAGTCTACTCTTGGGTTTCCCTGTTCCACTCCACGTAAACGTATGAGACATACTATGTGACCGATGGGCTTGATTTGGTCTCATGTAGCAAAATTTGAAATTAGGTTTTTTATATTGGAGAAAAGTAGATATTAAGAGTTAGAAAATTCTATACACCACAGTTGAGGAAAAATGGGAAGTAATTCTGCTTTGAAAGTTAATAAACTTGTAACCTAAATTTTTTGAAAATAGCATTTGAATATTTTGGTACCTACTGGAGAGCTATTCTTTGTCTACACCCATTCAGCATCATTCACTCCCTTTTAAGCTTTAGCCCCACCCATCTTTTTAAGGATTCACATGAGGCTATGTACTAAACAAACCAAATATTTCAAACAAACAACAGCAGTCAAGCACCCAAGCTGACATTGGCTAGCTACTTCCAGACACAAATGAGAGAACAGCTCACTCTGACCATTTTACTTGCAGTAGCAGAGCTGGTTAGGCTGTTTTCACGTTATACAGAGTGTTGGTGACTGCAACTGTGCTGCTGGCAACAATTTAATTAAACTTTTTTACTGACTTATTCAACGGGTGTTGAGCATTTGTAAATTAATCAGTTATTCTGCACTCTGAAACACTCGGAAAGGAGTACTTTGAAATTGGAGTAGATAGCCAGAGTGAATTTACCAGCTACGTCTATCTACTGTTGTCCCAGTGACATCAATATTCTATTGAAATAGTTACTTGATTAGTGGAGTCTTTTGTTTAGACATGTAGCTAGCTAAAAAATGAACCATAATCCCAACTCATAACGTTACTACCTTGCAAGAATCTGCAGGTAGCTAACCAACCAGGTTCAATGTTAGCTAGTTAACATTAGGCTATAACTAGCAAAGCAAATGGCACTGAGATACGAATAATATATACTACACAGATCATACACGTAATGTTAGCTAGCTAGTTAACCAGCCAGCTAACGTTAGCTAGCTAACGGTACAATTTAACTTGAAATGAAAATGACTTTCTGACAAAATTAGAAACGTGTAATATCTGAAAACGTAGCTAGCTAGACTGGTTGCCCTTAGTTTGAAGATGTAATCCGGGGAGATATGTGTCTTATACAACAGCCTTCTGTGTGTTCCCTTTTCAACTCCATCTGCAACTCATCTCCTTAGCTAGCATACTCTAATTCCACAGATATTCAAACTTGGTCCTCCAGAAAGTGGAGAGCAACACTTATGCAGTTTTAAAATGTGATATTTAAAAAAAATGCATTAGAAAGGATTACCTGCACATACTGACCAGCTCACATTATAGACAGAAGCGTGCTTCATGGCAGACCAATCTGAACACATCTCTCAGCATCTCTCAGCATGTCCAGCCCACTCATTATCTTAGCCAATAATGGCTAGAGGGAAGGTTACTCACTTTTTATGTGGCTAAACCAACGAGGCTCATAATTTAACAATTGTATTTGTATTTATAGATGGCTTACAAGTTTGTTATTAAGGCACATGAAAATTCACATGTTCCAGAAGGAATTTTGATAAAAAATAAAAGTACATTCCAATGTCTCTCCTGTGAAGTAGTGATACGCAAAACACGCTTAGTTTCCCAAAATGAGTCACATATTGTAGACTGACTGAAACTGTTGAACTGTTAGATTTCAGCTGGAATCAAAACAGTGTACATACTGTCCGAAATAACACTCTCAGATTAAGCTTTTTAATCAGATATCCATGCGTTCCCACACAAGTATTAAATGATGGACCAGGATATCATTGCATTGACTAAGCATTGCATTAGAAGTCCCAGTCTAAGTGGATGGATGGAATAATTCATTATTATTAATGTTGCTGTCTATCCAGAACTTACTCTGCTGTTGACTGTCTCATAACAGAGAGGAGATGACTGGCCAGACAATGTTCATAAAATCAAAACGAATTTGGTAGGTCACATACACGTGTTCAGAAGATGTTATTGTGAGTGTAGCAAAATGCTTGTGCTTCTAGTTCCGACAGTGCAGCAATATTTAACAAGTAATATCTAACAATTTCACAGCAAATACCTAATACACACAGAATCCATCAGTACAGTGTAACTGGTGGCTGTACTGCCTGCAATCAGTATAGGAGAGGTTTATAGATGGATGGTGATGGTGTGGAAAAGGATGGGTCTGCCTCCCAAATGGCACCCTATTCACTATATGGCGTACAAAAAAAACATGCGCCGGACAGGTGCATTGTAATATGGTGCCACTGGAGCGAATTACGGTTAAGTGGCTTGCTCAAAGGCACATCAGCAGATTTTTCACCTTGTCAGCTCGGGTATCGAATCAAATGTATTGGTCACATACACACATTTAGCAGATGTTATTGCGGGTATAAGGAAATGCTTGTACGGAATGCTTGGGTATTCGAACCAGTGACCTTTCTGGTAATGGCCCAACTGTCTAACCTCTAGACAACCTGCCACCATTACTACAAGGCCTTTTGATAAGGGCCCAAAAGCCTCTGGTCAGCGGTAGTATATGGAATAGGGTTCCATTTGGGAGGCATCATGGGTTTGCAAAGCACTTGTTGATGGATGGTCAAACTGACTATCCATCCGAGATCCGACTATGCACTTCCGTTGCTCCATCATGGCCGTAATGGCAGGGTAGCCTAGTGGTTAGAGCGTTGGACTAGTAACCGGAAGGTTCTGAGTTCAAACTCCTGAGCTGACAAGGTACAAATCTGTTGTTCTGCTCAGGAACATGCAGTTAACTCACAGTTCCTAGGATGTCATTGAACATAAGAATTTGTTCTTAATTGACTCGATAAATAAAAGTTAAAAAATATATTTAAAAAAACCACTCACAGGACGTGGATGCTTAAGTCAACCTAATATCATGCAGGATGTATGAGTCACGAGCTACAGTTGAAGTCGGAAGTTTATTTACACCTTAGCAAATACATTTAATCTCAGTTTTTCACAATTGAGATTTAAACCTAGTAAAAATTCCCTGTTTTAGGTCAGTTAGGATCACCACTTTATTTTAAGAATGTGAAATGTCAGAATAATAGTAGAGAGAATGATTTATTTCAGCTTTTATTTCTTTCATCACATTCCCAGTGGGTCAGAAGTTTACATACACTCAATTAGTATTTGGTAGCATTGCATTTAAATTGTTTAACTTGGGTCAAAAGTTTTGTGTTGCCTTCCACAAGCTTCACACAATAAGTTTGGTGAATTTTGGCCCATTCCTCCTGACAGAGCTGGTGTAACTGAGTCAGGTTTGTAGGCCTCCTTGCTCGCACACAGTTTTTCAGTTCTGCCCACAAATGTTCTATGGGATTTAGGTCAGGGCGTTGAGATGGCCACTCCAATACCTTGACTTTGTTGTCCTTAAGACATTTTGCTACAACTTTGGAAGTATGCTTGGGGTCATTGTCCATTTGGAAGACCCATTTGCGACCAAGCTTTAACTTCCTGACTGACGTCTTGAGATGTTGCTTCAATACATCCACATCATTTTCCTCCTCATGATGCCATCTACTTTGTGAAGTGCACCAGTCCCACCTGTGGAAAAGCACCCCCACAACATGATGCTGCCACCCAGGTGCGTCACGTTTGGGATGGTGTTCTTCGACTTGCAGACCTCCCCATATTTCCTCCAAACATAACGATGGTCATTATGGCCAAACAGTTCTATATTTGTTTCATCAGAACAGAGGACATTTCTCCAAAAAGTACGAACTTTGCCCCCATGTGCAGTTACAACCCGTAGTCTGGCTTTTTTATGGCGTTTTTGTAACAGTGGCTTCTTCCTTGCTGAGCAGCCTTTCAGGTTATGTCGATATAGGACGTGCTTTACTGTGGGTATAGATACTTTTGTACCTGTTTCATCCAGCATCTCCACAAGGTCCTTTGCTGTTGTTCTGGGGTTGATTTGCACTTTTTGCACCAAAGTACGTTCATCTCTAGGAGACAGAACGCATCTCCTTCCTGAGCGGTATGACAGAGGCGTGGTCCCATGGTGTTTATACGGGCGTACTATTATTTTACAGATGAACGCGGTACCTTCAGGCGTTTGGAAATTGCTCCCAAGGATGAACCAGACTTGTGGAGGTCTACAATTTTTATTCTGAGGTCTTGGCTGTGTTATTTTGATTTTCTCATGATGTCAAGCAAAGAGGCACTGATTTTGAAGGTAGGCCTTGAAATACATTGACAGGTACACCTCCAATTCACTCCAATGATGTCAATTAGCCTATCAGAAGCTTATAAAGCCATGACATAATTTTCTGGAATTTTCCAAGCTGTTTATAGGCACAGTCAACTTAGTGTACGTAAACTTCTGACCCACTGGAATTGCGATACAGTCAATTATAAGTGAAATAATCTGTCTGTAAACAATTGTTGGAAACTTACTTGTGTCACGCACAAAGTAGATGCACTAACTGACTTGCCAAAACTATAGTTTGTTATTAACAAGAAATTTGTGGAATGGTTGAAAAACAAGTTTTAATGACTCCAACCTAAGTATATGTAAACTTCCGACTTCAACTGTATATCTCCAAACACACAATGTCAGGTTATCGTACTGTGTGTAATCTAGCTGTAAACCATATAAATTAATTTAAGACCCAATGAATGACATTTTACTTAATGGAAGTGTAAACCAAATGTTGATGTTGTGGTTATAAAAGTTGCAATAGCATTAAGTGTCTATTGGAGGATAGTTCTAATCAAGACAAAACTAATGAGAAAGTCTCTGTTACAGTTCTAATCATTAATCATGACACAGCCGATAAGGGAATCATTAGCCATTGTCTTATTTTGTCATTTTTAGTGCTTGGATAAGAGGTTTGCCCTTCACCTCTTCTCTCCTTTCTTTCTAAATGCCCCTGTCTCGCTTTCTCAGTCTCTTTTCACTTTATCTGTCTGCCTACCCCCTCTGTCCTCACTCTCTAAACACCCAGCAGGGATGAGATTGGGGAACCTGAGCCAAGAATGTGCACACAATGGGGTGTGCGGATTGAGGAGAATCAGTCATAGTTACTGGAGTGAACAGTGGGATGGATTGTCCCGTGCCCAGGCACCTGCAGGCCATTGGCACAGCAATGGTAGGCTTGCTACGGTATATTCCTCTGATAGAATAGAGAATAATAGCCTGTTGCTCTCTGATTGAAAGATGCTTTGTTATTGTGTTATTGTGAGTCAGAAGGTTCTATAAATACTTTATTTTGATGGGGTCTGTATTATTTTGTTTGTTTATACCACAGCATTGTTGAATACTTGTTTCTGATTGGTTAGAATCACATTCTAGACTGGACATTAAAACCAGATAACAGGACAGTTGGAAAATATATTGGGACAGTTGGAAAAGAGGTCATGAGTGATGAACATGATTTTCTCTGGTCCCTAGTCATACTGCCAAATACTCCCACATTTCTGGTTTGACCAGCTGTTTTAGGCAACTGATATTGTTTTGTTCGCTTGTCATATTCACAGTTTTACTAGTAACAAACTGGTGTCCTGATGAGAAGATAAACTTTTCGATCTACGCCAGGCAAAATCGGGCATTATCAGCTCATTGTTATGGATGTACTCAAACGACTATCAATAGAAAACAGCTACTATGCCGTTATTCTGGCTGCAGAGGTCGTGACTGTGTTTATCCCTAGCTGTGTGGTTAGCTAGCAAGTAAGGGATAAGAATGTTGCCAGAGACCATGGCAACAGAACATAAAGAACAATTGACTGGGTAGCATCCATAAATATGATGAGAAAGTATGAATTCCTATATATAAATGAAAATATCTACAAAATAATATTGTTTCTACTCGTGTGCTTATAGTATTGTTTTCTTGGGCAACTGTTGTATAAGCAGGATAAACAGCTTAAACAAATGTAACTGAATACACTCTGCTGTTCTGGCAGCAGAGGCCATGACTGTGTAGCCATAGGTAGTTGGCTAGCTAGCAACAAGCAAGGGATAAGAATGTTGCCACTGAGCATGGCAACGGAACATAAAGAACTGTGTTTTGTCCAAAAATATTGAACTAATTTCAAGAACGACTGGGTCATGTCTCTATCAAAAAAAATGAGATTGTTCTGTACATTACCTTGGAAAAATGAACTCTGCAAAGGGACTCGGCTCCCCTCTTCCCGCTGCATCGTCCATTTTTATGTTGTTGACATTTTACACATTGTAGTCATTTAGCAAGGTACAGAATGGAGCCGACGCCATCTTGAGTGGTACTTAAAGGTAGCTAAGTGCACATATAGTATTTCAATAGTAGAGAATTCTGTAAATCCCACAGTGTGGTAAAAATAAGTCTATTGACGCAACATGCGTCAATCTAAATAACATAACAAAAAATCTCCAGCAAAATCTGGCAATTTAAGCTAGATATACAGTGCCTTTGTAAAGTATTCAGACCCCTTGACTTTTTCCACATTTTGGAATCCACTCCTCAGTATAAGGCACGTGACAGCCCACTTGTAGTTTGCCAAAAGGCACCTAAAGACTCTCAGACCATGAAAAACAAGATTCTCTGGTCTGATGAAACCAAGATGGAACTCTTTGGCCTAAATGCCAAGCGTCACGTCAGGAGAAAACCTGGCACCATCCCTACGGTGAAGCATGGTGGTGGCAGCATCATGCTGTGCGGATGTTTTTCAGTGGCAGGCACTGGGAGACTGGTAAGGATGGAGGCAAAGATTAACTGAACAAAGTACAGAGAGATCCTGAATGAAAACCTGCTCCAGAATGCTCAGGACCTCAGACCCTAGGAACACATTCAAGACAACAACGGAGTTGCCTTGTGACAAGTCTCTGAACGTCCTTGAGTGGCCCAGCCAGGGCCCGGACTTGATCACGAGCTAACATTTCTGGAGAGACCTGCAAATAGCTGTGCAGCAACACTCCCCATCCAACCTGACAGAGCTTAAGAGGATCTGCAGAGAAGATTGGGATATTCCCCAAATACAGGTGTGCCAAGCTTGTAGCTTCAAACACAAGAAGACTTGATGCTGTAATTGCTGCCAAAGTACAGAGTAAAGGGTCTGAATACCTACAGTATGTAAATGTGATAATTATGTGTTTGTTAGATGTTTGTCATTGTGTGGTATCGTGTGTAGATCGATGATGGAAAAAAACAAATTAATCAATTTTAGAATAAGGCTGTAAAGTAACAAAATGTGGAAAAAGTCAAGGGGTCTAAATACTTTCTAAAGGCCCTGTATCTGTTTTTTTAGCATGTGCTGCGTCTCAATCCACCGCATCCGCCTAAGCCCCCTAAGCCGGCCTTCAGCATCTGTGGTGGAATGTGGAACGCCGCTGTCCTGTTTGGAGAGCTCCATTTTAATAAAGAAAATGTACGCCTACCACGCTGCACCTTGGTCTCATTCGAACGACGGACATTACACCTTGATCTTAATGTGCCGCTTGCTTGGTGGTGCCCCTTGCTTAGTGGTGTTGCAGACTCTGGGGCCTTTCAGAACAGGTGTATATATACTGAGATCATGTGACAGATCATGTGACACTAGATTGCACACAGGTAGACTTTATTTAATTAATTATGTGACTTCTGAAGGTAATTGTTCGCACCAGATCTTATTTAGGGGCTTCAGAGCAAAGGGGGTGAATACATATGCATAGACCACTTTTCCGTTTAATACATTTTTTTCATTTCACTTCACCAATTTGGACTATTTTCTGTATGTCCATTACATGAAATCCAAATAAAAATCCATTTAAATTACACGTTGTAATGCAACAAAATAGGAAAAATGCCAAGGGGGCTGAATATTTTTGCAAGGCACTGTATGGAGGTAGTTTTGTGTCAAAAATGTGTGTCCCCCAAAGGCTTAGACTTTTAGAGACTAACCATAGAGATGTTATTAAATTACTAGAGGGGCTATGTCATAAACCATCAAAGTTCCATAAAGGGATCGAAATGAAAGTCATCTTGGTCAGAAAAAAATCCAAAACCAGTGTAATTGGAATGAATTGAAGTAGAGGCATAGGTCATGAATGTCCTGCTTTTACATATGCAGGGGGGAAAAGTAAGGCATGTGATGTATCAGAAATTGTGTTCTGTAGTCAACCTAAAATATTGTCATATAATAAAAATACAGTTATTCTGGGTTTTATACACATTTTCTGTATAAATAGCCTCTAAAATATATGTAAACAGACTATAAATGTCTGTTTCCATATATAGCTGTGACGCTATTATATGATACAATATCTATACGTACAACTTTACAAGTTGTCTAAGTCCTATCATCAACTGATTTCCGCCAGTGTATTGACTGCATTGTTTGAATGGAATGTTGGCATATTGGCAGTGAATTATAACAATTAATAGAATAATTCCTCTAAAACTGTCTGGCTAGCTAGTTAACACAGACATGGTGCAGATAAATTCTTCACATTCATTGTTTTACACTATAACTTATCACAGCACTGGCAAACCATAGTTGACCAACTCCCTGACCAACATGGCTGACCTTTGGACCATCATAAGAAGGTTCATGTCCGTTATAGTATTCCAATTTCTAATCCTATGGGTTTAACATTAGCATAGTAAGACCCTGGCTGTCAGGAAGAACTCTATTTTAGAAATCCTTAGCTCCGGAACATGCTCAGCTCCATTAGAGAGTGAAAATTGGAGGCAGGGACGTGTACAGAATTGCACATAACCCTTCTAGCGCCCCAGAAGTACCTCAAGAGCCTAGGCCTGCCATCCCTCCTGGTTGGGGGTAGAGCATGTTATTCCCACAAAGATGCCTCCACAGTATAATACATTAATGTAACACATTACTGTGTTAGAGATGGACTTTCCCTCCATTTCTCCTGGGCGCTGGGGGGCTAATTAAGAAGGATTGGGGGCTAATTGAGAAGGAGGAAAGGAAGACATTTTGAAAAGTTTTTCTCCTTTATGTTGGAAACAGTTATGTTAGTTTGAATGTTAAACCAAATTATTCATGGGTCACACATTCCGTCACAATATTGTTTTGGAAGTTCATTTTAAGCCTGATGCCCAACTGAGCATTCTTCTCAATGCATTCTCAATGGGCACTGACTAAACATCTGTCTAAAGTGCATTACTGTGGCTTGGAAACAAAATTATATTTCAAAAGGAGGCAAATAATTAATTGGAGAACCTTTTGTCATCATTGTTATGTCGCCAGATTGACTTTAGATATAGCATAATTTTAGCTATCTAGCTAATCGTGAAAGGACAGCACCGAAATTTAGCTAGTTAACATTAGCATTGCTAGCTATTTTTGACGAACTTTGCTAGCCAATGGCAACTATAGCCATCTCTCTGACATAAATTTGACAACACCATAAGGATGGCAAGTTGTTACCTACTAATTATTTGTCTACTTTACCAATGTCATAATTTTCCAGGCCACTAGAGTACAAATTTGACAAAATCAGTAATTAGCCCAACATGCAGAATGACTGGGCACCAGTCACTTTCACACCTGTAGGGCACTAATATGGCGGAGATTTTTTAAGAACGTTCATAACAGTGGCTTGTAGCAACTGAGTGGCGGAGGGGCAAAACCATGAATATGGTCCGTGGTAGAAATTATCTTTTGAGCCAAGTCTGTCATGGTTACATCTCATTATTTTCTGAAAAGTTCATTAGTGTGAGTTCTCCCAGTCAAATAAAGTATATCAAAATATAAGCATTTTTGTTGGTGAAAATATTTTTAAAACCACAGTGTTATGGTTTCAGTCCTGCCCTCAGATGTTCTCTGAGGCATCTGGTTCAGAACAGATTTGACATTACTGACTGTGTTCTGCCTGCCTGATTACTGATTGTGTGATGCCAGCCTGATTACTGACTGTGTGCTGCCTTCCTGATTACTGACTGTGTGCTGCCTGCCTGATTAATGACGGTGTGCTGCCTGCCTGATCACTGACTATGTGCTGCCTGCCTGATTACTGACTGTGTGCTGCCTGCCTGATTACTGACTATGTGATGCCTAATTATTGACCATGTGCTGCATGTCTTATTACTGACTGTGTGCTGCCTGCCTGATTACTGACTATGTGATGCCTAATTATTGACCATGTGCTGCATGTCTTATTACTGACTGTGTGCTGCCTGCCTGATTACTGACTATGTGATGCCTAATTATTGACCATGTGCTGCATGTCTTATTACTGACTGTGTGCTGCCTGCCTGATTACTGACTATGTGATGCCTAATTATTGACCATGTGCTGCATGTCTTATTACTGACTGTGTGCTGCCTGCCTGATTACTGACTATGTGATGCCTAATTATTGACCATGTGCTGCATGTCTTATTACTGACTGTGTGCTGCCTGCCTGATTACTGACTATGTGATGCCTAATTATTGACCATGTGCTGCATGTCTTATTACTGACTGTGTGCTGCCTGCCTGATTAATGACGGTGTGCTGCCTGCCTGATCACTGACTATGTGCTGCCTGCCTGATTACTGACTGTGTGCTGCCTGCCTGATTACTGACTATGTGATGCCTAATTATTGACCATGTGCTGCATGTCTTATTACTGACTGTGTGCTGCCTTCCTGATTACTGACTATGTGATGCCTAATTATTGACCATGTGCTGCATGTCTTATTACTGACTGTGTGCTGCCTGCCTGATTACTGACTGTGTGATGCCTGCCTGATTACTGACTGTGTGCTGCCTGCCTGATTACTGACTATGTGATGCCTAATTATTGACCATGTGCTGCATGTCTTATTACTGACTGTGCGCTTCCTGCCTCGTCAGGATTTACAGCTGTGAGAATGAGAGCTGCCCAGCTGTACTGATCCCTCTGCTCTCTGGCACGTACACAGTCATGGGAGAGTAGTGTGTGTGTGTGTGTGTGTGTGTGTGTGTGTGTGTGTGTGTGTGTGTGTGTGTGTGTGTGTGTGTGTGTGTGTGTGTGTGTGTGTGTGTGTGTGTGTGCGTGTGTGTGTGTGTGTGTGACCATCCATGTACACGCATGTGTGTATGATTTATTATTTTTAATAACGCTTAGATGGATCATTAGATGTACCAGTACTACTGTGGTCGTTTCATGAGGTGAAAACTGTCAAATCCTATTGGATATCAGCATAATCTACTGCAAAAGCTCTTCAGCCTTGTACTACAGCGTGTCAGTGGTACGCTGTGTCCCAGACTAGTAGGAATGGCTCTGAAATAGTCTATTAATCTAGAGAATTTAGCTAGAGAACAAATTGCCACTCTACATTCCAAAATCCTAACTGATTGAGAAAAGATGATCAGCTCAGCCCTTGATAAATGGTTTATGGGATTACCCCTGTTGGATACTACACCTCCCCTGTGCAATGAGACGAAAAATGTTTAATTGTCATAATTTACTGTAGATATTGTACGCATGTAAAGGATGTCATAGCATGGCAACATAAAGACTGTTTTGAAAGATGTGTTGGACATTTGATCCTCTTCAAAGTTCCATTCAAGATTCCTCATACAGGGCACCAATATACAGTACCTTTGGAAAGTATTCAGACTACTTGAGCTTTTCCACGTTTTGTTACGTTAAAGCCTTATTCTAAAATTGATTAAATTTAACAAAATTCGCATCAATCTACACACAATACCTCGTAATAACAAAGCAAAAACAGGTTTATAAATGCTAGCAAATCTTTTAAAATTGAAAAACAAAAAAACCTTATTTACGTACAGTGGGGGGAACAAGTATTTGATACACTGCCGATTTTGCAGGTTTTTCTACTTACAAAGCATGTAGAGGTCTGTAATTCTTATCATAGGTACACTTCAACTGTGAGAGACGGAATCTAAAACAAAAATCCAGAAAATCACATTGTATGATTTTAATTAATTTGCATTTTATTGCATGACCTCAGTATTTGATCACCTACCAACCAGTAAGAATTCCTGTTAGTTTTTTCTTTAAGAAGCCCTCCTGTTCTCCACTCATTACCTGTATTAACTGCACCTGTTTGAACTCGTTACCTGTATAAAAGACACACTCAATCAAACAGACTCCAACCTCTCCACAATGGCCAAGAACAGAGAGCAGTGTAATTAATTTTTGTTTTACCTTCATTTAACTAGGCAAGTCAGTTAAGAACAAATTCTTATTTTCAATGGCGGCCTAGGAACACTGGGTTAACTGCCTGTTCAGGGGCAGAATGACAGATTTGTACCTTGTCAGCTCGGGGGTTTGAACTTGCAACCTTCCGGTTACTAGTCCAACGCTCTAACCACTAGGCTACCCTGCTGTAAGGACATCAGGGATAAATTGTAGACCTGCACAAGGCTGGGATGGGCAGGACAATAGGCAAGCAGCTTGGTGAGAAGGCAACACCTACTGGTGCAATTATTAGAAAATGGAAGAAGTTCAAGATGACGGTTAATCACCCTCGGTCTGGGGCTCCATGCAAGATCTCACCTCGTGGGGCATCAATGATCATGAGGAAGGTGAGGGATCAGCCCAGAACTACACGGTAGGACCTGGTCAATGACCTGAAGAGAGCTGGGACCACAGTCTCAAAGAAAACCATTAGTAACACACTACGCCGCCATGGATTAAAATCCTGCAGCGCACGCAAGGTCCCCCTGCTCAAGCCAGCGCATGTCCAGGCCCGTCTGAAGTTTGCCAATGACCATGTGGATGATGCAGAGGAGGAATGGGAGAAGGTCATGTGGTCTGATGAGACAAAAATAGAGCTTTTTGGTCTAAACTCCACTCGCCGTGTTTGGAGGAAGAAGAAGGATGAGTACAACCCCATCCCAACCGTGAAGCATGGAGGTGGAAATATTATTCTTTGGGGATGCTTTTCTGCAAAGGGGACAGGACGACTGCACCATATTAAGGGGAGGATGGATATGACCATGTATCGAAAGATCTTGGCCAACAACCTCCTTCCCTCAGTACGAGCATTGAAGATGGGTCGTGGTTGGGTCTTCCAGCATGACAACGATCCAAAACACACAGCCAGGGCAACTAAGGAGAGGCTCCATAAGAAGCATCTCAAGATCCTGGAGGGGCCTAGCCAGTCTCCAGACCTGAACCCAATAGAACATCTTTGGAGGAAGCTGAAAGTCCGACCTGAAAATAGCTGTGCAGCGACGCTCCACCTCCAACCTTACAGAGCTTGAAAGGATCTGAAAAGAAGGATGGGAGAAACTCTCCAAATACAGTTGTGCCAAGCTTGTAGCGTCATACCCAAAAAGACTCGAGTATGTAATCGCTGCCAAAGGTACTCCAACAAAGTACTGCGTAAAGGGTCTGAATTCTTATGTGAATGTGAAATTTCAGTTTAGAATTCAGTATAAATTAGCAAACGTTTCTAAAAACCTTTTTTTGTTTTGTCATTATTAGGTAATGTTTGTAGATTGATGAGGGACAAAAAATATTTAATCAATTTTAGAATGAGGCTGTAACGTAACAACATTTGGAAAAAGCCAAGTTATCTGAATAATTTCCGAAGGCACCGTACGTAGGGTTAGATTAAAGCAGTGGTTTTCAAATTTCTCTTCTGAGACCCCACGACGTTTCACAGTTTTGTTGTAGCCCTGAACTAGCTGATCTGATTCCCTAAATCATGGGCTTTATAATTAGTTGACAAGTTGAATGAGTTGTTCTAGCTCTGGACCAGTTCATATACATGGAATGGCTGGGGGTCCCTGAGGAAAGGTTTGAAAACCCCTGGTTTAGAGTAAGGACTTACCAAATGTGTCCACTGTACCTGGATGCCGCATGGACAATCCTACAGCAACAGAAGCCGCGTTTATGGTGGTGTTGCTGTTATTGTTGGTGTTGTTGTTGTTTTTGTTGCTGGTGTTGTTGGCGTTGTTGGTGTTGCTAATGTTGGGTTGTTGTTCTTGGTGTTGTTATTGGTGGTGGTGCTGTTTATATTGTTGTTGGTGTTGTTTGGTTTGCTGTTGTTAGTGCTGTTGTTGTTGGGTTTGCTGTTATTGTTGGTGTTGTTTTTGAGCAACGTTGTTACCTTCTCACCTGTTAACCACATTGTGAAGGAGATGATGATAGCGGTCTCTGATGTCACAACGTCTAAAACATTCTGTTAGGAATTTACCCCATGATACCATTCCTCACCCCATGCCCCTTTAACCAATTAATATCACCTTCCTGTCTTTCTCTCAGCAGTCTGAGAACTGGTGAAGGTTAAAGTTACACACTGATCCCAGCAAATATTCACAAACGTGTCAAATGCTCACAAATGATTTAAATGAGGCTGCTTATTCCACTGTGCCGTGCGGACATCAGAGAGGAGAAGGGTGACATTGATGAACCATCTGTTCACCGAGTATCACCCTAGGCAGCCATGTTGATGGACAGAGCCCTGGGCTTTCTGACTCTGGAAAATACCAGCTCAGCGACTTCGGTGTAATAATTATGTACCAACTGTGAAGCCATCGTGTACTGTGCCCCATCTCTCTGGATTACAGAAAGAAAAGTTGAAAGAATATTTTAGGAAGTTTGTGAGCAATTTTGTTTTTGTGGAGGCTGTTATTTTCTTTGGGACTGCTTTATGCCACCACTGAACCTATCAGGGCCTTTTGTGTGTGTGTGTGTGTGTGTGTCTGTGTGTGTGTGTGCGCGTGTGTGCGTGCGTGCGTGTGTGCGTGCGTGCGTGCATGTGTGCGTGCGTGTGTGTGTGTGTCTGTGTGTGTGTGTGTGTGCGTGCGTGCGTGTGTGTGTGCGTGCGTGCGTGCGTGTGTGCGTGCGTGTGTGTCTTATGTGTCTGAGGTCCTTTAGCGGTGAGCAGCATAAACTTTCTCATATAAGCCTACGCCCCGGGCCATGAACTCTAATATTTCAATCACATTCAGTGGAGCTTAGAAAAATGTCTTATTACTCATGATCAAAGGGGTTCTGCGAAGGAGATGTGGAGAGTCAAAGAGAATATGCATGGAGAATTGTAGGCAGATCACTTTTATTGAATATTGAAGAATTTTGCTGGACTGCTGATATTAACCGTTTGTTGTTGTAAAGGTCCTTGTTACTTTGTCTTTGAAGCAAGCTGAAATGAATTAAAATATGCTAAATATAAGCAAATTAGAAAACATAAACAACAAATAACTGCAAGCACTCCCCCAAAAAATGTGAATAAAAATGTAATTCCAAATGGCATTGATCTGGGCAGTTATTGCAATATTGAAAATGATCCGTGAGAACGTTAATTGCCCATCCAGAAAATGAAACTTTAAAGTAACTTAAAGTAAAAGGATGGCTCTCCTCCCAAGTATGTTAGTGGAAGTTACAATAAATACAAATTTAAGTGGAAACTAAGATATTTCTTTGTGGTTAGTAGCGAACAAAAAAACAAATAAACATTGAACAGTATTTTTTTCCTTTGCTCATCAAATTTAATTAAACTGTTTACATCTGTCATCTGAACAAATCTAGAAGAGCTACTATGACTACCAAGCTATACCATAACTACCAAGAGCCATTGCAGTATGGCTGCACATCAGCTGCATGGTGGGCACTGAAAACGAGTTAAATGCTACATTTAGCTATTTTCCTCCTTCCAACACCAGATAACGTCCCTAGCCCTGAGTTATTTTCCACCTCCACCAGCAACAGTGCCTCAAAAACTGGGTTCAAATACTGTTTGAACTATTTAAAATAATGTGAGCATTTATTTAGCCTGCCTGGACTGCCAGATGGAAGGGATTTAAGTTTCCATGACTATCCAATCCATTCCTATTCCTATTGCGCCAGCCAAAGACTTCAGATATAATTTAACAATGAGTGGAAAAGAGAGTTAGTCTATTAGAGGGGAGGTGAAGAAGAGCATGCCTATTTCTCCTGTTGATTCCCTCTCCAGATTGATATCTCCATGGCTCCCTTGGGTCCTCTCCTCTTCCTCCCCTCTTACTCTCTTCTCCTCTTCCTCTCGTTTTCCTATCCTCTTTCGCTCCTCTTCCTCTCCTCTTGCTCTCATCTTCCTTTCCTCTCCTCTCTTCCTACTCTCCTCTTCCCCTCCTCTCTTCTTCCTCTCCTCTCCTTCAATGAAAATTGCCACGTGTGTATTTTTTCTTTGAATATACAGCCAGGTTGTCATATGTGTTGAATCTTTTCGTGAAATCATGAGCAATATAGAGATCATGGATCGCAATATACAAAACCTTATTTTGTGTTCCTGTCATTTGCCCTGAGGCATCTTATGCAAGTGTCATACTGCGTTTGAAGTTACTGATGAAGCAAGATCTTACCGCACGCAAACCATATGAACAAAGAAACAGTGGTATGGCTATTCCAAATGGTATTTTTGGACCTATTGGTCCGTATAGATCTTTTTCAAATAGCTTTCCGAGGTCATACTAAAATAATATTTGGAGAGGAGGTGTACGAATAAGTCTGTGTGAATCATTTCAAGTCACTTTTAGAGGTAACACCAAAAGCACTTTGATGAAAGATGTGTAAGGGCAGGCTTTCTCTTTACAGACATCAGCGTTGGTGACATTAGACCAGATCAACTCCCCCTACAAAAGTAAAAAGCAGAGAATATAGAAACTTTTTAGGGGTCAATATGGAAAGCATTCAGGGCAATCCTGTAGACAAAAGGTGTATGGGTACTCTTTTTAGTCATGTCAGCATTGGTGGCATAAGAGCTGGTGCCCTTAGACCCCCCTACAAAGTACAGAAATGAAAAAGACAAAATATAGTGAAAGACAGATAGGATATGTGGTCTCTAGGAAGATTGATGCAGTCCAGTCCTGCTTTAGTAGATTAATGAAATCTGTTTAATGAGCGGGATATGGGGATAGCTAGTCAGTTGTACAACTGAATGCATTCAACTGAAATATGTCTTCCGCATTTAACCCTGAATTAGAGAGGTGCGGGGGGCTGCCACAATCGACATGGCGATCGGCATCCACGACATCCTATTGGTTACTGGCCCATCACGCTAACCACTACGCTACCTGCCGCCAAGTGAGCTCACGCTGGTGACACACACACACACAGCAGAGCAAGTGCTTCACTCACCCGGGCAGCGGGTGCCAGTATCCCGTGGAGGACCGAGAGGAGAAAGAACTAAATGCAGAGTACTACCGGGGCTGAGATACCGAAATCAGGCCAGGTTTGACAAAGCACCACAAAATATGAGCCTGCCCTGCCGCTGTAGGCCAGGCCCAGATATGAACAGCCCACAGGGCAATTCAGGCAAATGCCAGATGGGCTGTTCCACCTTTAGCCCAGTGGGCCTGTCAATACGGTTTATTGTAAGAATAAATTGCATAGAATAGTTGATATTTGGCTAATAATTGGGGCCTCCTGGAAACAAATTAGCTGGAGTAAGGGCCTCGAAGGAAATAAATGGGCCAGTACGTTAGAAATGGGCCGATTTGTTGTCCCAGTCCATCCCTGCCTGGCCTGCCATCTGTTTAGAAGGAACTTGGGGAAAAGTTAGGGTCTACTTACTGTACGCTTAGGTGATATGTTATGTGAGTGAGGTGACACTAGCTGCTGTTCACTGTAGATCTCAGGGCCATTTTTTTTTACAACATCTGAGAGATCTTTTTATAGCATTATGGGGCATATATTTTTCACATACCTCATTAAAATAGCATATCATAATGTTGTTCTACATTTTTATGAGTGTTGATGATGTAATCCCTGTGTTAGCAGTGCAAGAGGAAACCTGCCTCTGCTATTATTTATGTTATGCAATATGTCCTTGTGTCCTTTAGATCATAGATCATCAATGTACGTTAAGGTTTAATATGTCTATGTGCGAAGAAATTCAGACACTGCCAAAGGCCTACTATACTTTTGGACATGTATTACATTACATCGTGTTCATGAACAATAGTCTGAAGAAGCAAAATACGATTGAGCAGTTATGAGTGATTCTGTTTGAGGCTGTTGAATTCTGTGTGATTGTGTTACTGGTTATACTGAAGAGCTATACTGAAGACTATACCTTAATGCCTAAAAAGAACACATCAATAACCAACCAGTTATATGAAAGGAGACCTTTTATTCATAATATATTCATACTTGCACACAAGTAAAATAAAATGCATATCTATGATTCCATTGCAATCTCTGTAAAACATTTAGCCAGCTTTCTATTAGCCAATGCTACCTGTATCCATACTGTGATGAAAACAGAACTCAAACTGGAGAACAATAAACATTTGTCTTTACTGAAATACGTATAAACATAAAAAACATAACAGTACCCAACAAATGCATCACTTTTTTAATAAATAATGGGGGGGGGCATGAAAATCTATTTTTTAATAAACGTTTTTGTGTGCGTTCAGCCGGCCCTCGGAATTGATGTTTTTTCCTATTTTTTTTCAGTGGTCTGTCTCAACAGTCACTGTTGTTGCAGTAAAAGCTTTTTGAGAGAGAAATAGGAATAAGGAGAGTCTCCAAAGTGGTGTAGCTTAGACACGGTACAATAAAGTACATACAGAACAAACAATTTGGGCACCGATTTATTATATACATTAGATATGATGTGTTCTGTAAAGGCATCCATTTTGTTAAATTGTATTTTAACTTCTTTTGTAGTTTAACTTCAAGGACATAGTCCTTGTTACCCTGGTAATCTGTCCAAACCTGACCTCCTGGTTATCAGTCTCTAGGCTATTATTGGAGGTCAGAGGTCACTGCAGAAGGATTCTGTATTATTGTCATGAGCATTAATAACAATCTGTGAGTCCCAGCAATGTATATTTAGCATGTGATCTAATCCCAGCCAGGCCCTAAGGTCCTAAGACATGGCCAACGAGAACCAGATCCAGACTATGGACATGAAGAGAGAACTCAGCGCCACCTGCATTGTAGATCCATGGCCTTTGAGACACTGGGCGTCAGATTTGGGCTTTTTAGTGCACTTCTTTTTCTTTCTGGTTGGGGCTGTAGAGGGTTCCAGGTCTTCAATTTGAACCAATGACTGGTCAAGGTTGTTGGACAGGGTCCCCAGAGGCCCGTCGTTGAGACTCTGCTTATTTCGGATGGTCTCGTTTTTCGTTCGCTCATGCTCTCTGAATTTGGTCTTGGATATGTTCTCCTTCTCCTTGAGGGGGTTGTTGGTAATTTGACGGCTGTTGTAAGATGAGGGGTCAGCGATCGTTTTCCCAGAGATGATAGAGGACTTATCGTTGTCTGGAAGACAACATCTTGGAATTCCATCTCCCAGGGGATTTTCAGTGGAGGGGAATTTTCCGGAACGCGGCTTGGAGCTGAAGAGCTGGGTCTGGATCTGGGGTGTCTCCACACACCCTTCCAGGTCGTTACTCTTTAGCCGTTTCAGGTCCTTCCCGAACAATTCCAGGGGGACGTTACATTCGAGCTCTGAGCTGGAGCCCTTGAAGCGTTTGAACCAGTCCCATAGGGTACTGGCCCGACAGTCACACACCCACTGGTTCCCATTGAGACGCAAGTATTGCAGGGACACCAGCGGGTCCATGGTCTCCCCGGTCAGCACGGTAAGGTTGTTGTAGAACAGGAACAGCGTGGTCAGCTTCCCCAGGTCGCTGAATGCCCTCGGCTGGACGTAGATGACCCGGTTCTGGTGCAGCAGCAGGCGGTCAAGGTTGATGAGGCCGCGCAGCATGTGGTCCGACACGGTCTTGATCTTGTTGTTGTGCAGGAACAGATAGGTGAGGTTGGCCAGGTCCAGGAAGGTGTCGTTGTGCAGGGCCAGCAGGTTATTGTCCTGCAGGTAGAGGTACTGCAGGGAGAACAGTCCCTGGAACGCTCCGACAGGTAACTCCGACAGGCCGCACCTGTGCAGGTGGAGGGTGTGAAGCTTGGACAGACCCCTGAAGGCTGTCGGGCTGATGATCCTCAGGTTACTGTTGTCCCCAATGTCCAGCTCCTCCAGCCGCTCCAGACCGTAGAAGGCCCCGGCCTCAATGTGGCTGATATTGTTGGAGTACATCCAGAGGACGGTAAGGTTGTGCACGGAGCTGAAGCTGGTGGAGCGGACCACGGTCAGCTTGTTGCTCTGGAGAAATATACGCTGGCTCCGCACAGGGATCTCGGTAGGGATGGAGAACAGTCCTTGCTGCTGGCAGGCCACGGTGGGCCGTGGTTCGCTGTAACACACACATTTGGCCGGGCAGCCATCCACTCCTCGAGACACCAGGTTTAGCCACACAACCAGGAACAGGAGTCGCCCCCCTGGAGGGAGGGAGGGAAAGAGCGAGAGAGAGGGGGAAAAAGGTGGAGGGGGAGAAAGAGAGAAAGAGGGTCAGTTTTGGAAACTACGTAAAAAATACTTCATCTTCATGTCCATGTAAACGTTGCTCCTAGAAGGTTTCTAAATGTCATTTTAACACCTCTGCCTATTTCTTGATTGGTTTTTGATTGTTATTTCCTGTAAAGCAAATCAGCAATATTGCTCTCTGGTAGCAATGGTAATCTTCTGCAATCAGACATTGCCCTAAGATATTCACATTTTTACATCAGCACATATCGCTTTCCTCGAATCACCAATGCAGTGCTTTCCTTCACATTTACAAATGGCATATATACAGTTTAAGCAACATCCACCTTCAAATCCAGTATAACAGGGAAATAGCTCTGAAGGGAAATAGCTCTCTTTTTACTAGTGATGCAGTGTGTCTATAAAGAGAGAGCAGTCGGTGGTTATTTGGCCCTGGGGACCCATTTCCTCTCTGCTATCGACGCAAGCATGAAGCCCCGGGCAATCGAGGAGAGGGGTCCCGAGAAGCTGATTCATTAAATATGGGTGGGTCGATTTTATGCTGAATTAGCCAGCACTAATAGGTTGGATGTAACTAATGGCATCCTAGAGATTTCTGACCTTTTGACATGTATCTTGTCGTGTAAAGATACGTGTAGTGGGGATTGGTGCTGGTTGCCAGGGTGGAGAGCTGACCTAGGTTTAAATATTGGAGATCACTTAAATTATGTTATCTGTGTTTTACTGTGCTTGTCTGTTGCAATATACAGTGGCTTGTGAAAGTATTCACCCCACTTGGCATTTTTCCTATTTTGTTGCCTTAAAACCTGGAATTAAAATAGATTTTTGGGGGGTTTGTATCTTTTGATTTACACAACATGCCTACCATGTTGAAGATGCAAAATGTTTTTTAATGTGATACAAACAAGAAAAAAGACAAAAAAACGGTCAATTTGAGCGTGCATTACTATTCACCCCCCTCCCCCCAAGAATATGTCTCTAACCTAACAATAGAACAGTGTTCTATCTCTAGTAGAAAGAGGAGGAAGGGAAGGTCTAAGGTACACAATAGTACATTTTAGTAGATAGAAGGTGCTCTTTGGTAAAAGGGGTAAATTGGTCATCAAAAAGAAAGGAGGACCAAGGCCTCTTCATATAACTAATTAAAATGCCTTTATTAGTATGGCATGTTCAACAACGTTTTTTTTTTTAAACCGACGCATTTCGGCTGCATGGCCTTCGTCAGGGAGTACAAAAAAAATGAAAACAATGTCCTCATTTTGAACAGGTTTTCCAATTAGCCCCAATTGAAAGAGGGAATCAGGGTATTTAGTGGCCTGTAGTTTGTAAATCCATATCTTCATTTAAACCAGGGTATTTAGTGGCCTGTAGTTTGTAAATCCATATCTTTATTTAAACCAGGGTATTTAGTGGCCTGTAGTTTGTAAATCCATATCTTCATTTAAACCAGGGTATTTAGTGGCCTGCTGTTTGTAAATCCCAAAACATTCACTTTGGTTTAACTGTTTAAGACGGTCCCCTTTTCTAATAGAGGCCGGAATATGATCAATACCCATAGCTTGTAGGGAGGCAGGGTTGCCATGGTGTAGGGACTTGTAGTGCCTTGCCATGGGGTAGTCTTCATTACCTACCAGTATGGCGTACTTGTGTCCGCTAAGCGGTCTTGAATGCGTCTCTTTGTCCGTCCAATGTAGAACAACTTGCACTGTTCTCAAACCTAAAAATAGAACAATGTCCTATCTCTAACCTAACAATAGAACAATGTTCTAGCTCTAACATAAAAATAGAACAATGTTCTAGCTCTAACCTAACAATAGAACAATATTCTAGCTCTAACCTAACAATAGAACAATGTTCTAGCTCTAACCTAACAATAGAACAATATTCTAGCTCTAACCTAACAATAGAACAATGTTCTAGCTCTAACCTAAAAATAGAACAATGTTCTAGCTCTAACCTAAAAATAGAACAATGTTCTATCGCTAACCTAACAATAGAACAATGTTCTAGCTCTAACCTAACAATATAACAATGTTCTATATATAACCTAACAATAGAACAATGTTCTAGCTCTAACCTAACAATAGAACAATGTTCTAGCTCTAACCTAACAATAGAACAATGTTCTAGCTCTAACCTAAGAATAGAACAATGTTCTAGCTCTAACCTAACAATAGAACAATGTTTGAGCTCAAACCAAACAATAGAACAATGTTCTATATCTAACCTATCAATAGAACAATGTTCTATATCTAACCTAACAATAGAAAAATGTTATATAAATATAACCTACAAAGGAACAATGTTCTAGCTGTAACCTAACAATAGAACAATGTTCTATCTCTAACCTAACAATAGAACAGTGTTCTAACAATATAACAATGTTCTAGCTCTAACCTAACAATGGAACAATGTTCTAAATCTAACCTAACAATAGAAGAATGTTCTATACATAACCTACAATGGAACAATGTTCTAGCTCTAACCTAACAATAGAACAATATTCTAGCTCTAACCTAACAATGGAACAATGTTCTAAATCTAACCTAATAATATAACAATGTTCTATATATAACCTACAATGGAACAATGTTCTAGCTCTAACCTAACAATAGAACAATGTTCTATATATATCCCACAATGGAACAATGTTCGAGCTCTAACCGAACAATAGAACAATGTTCTCGCTCTCACCTAACAATAGAACAATGTTCTAGCTCTAACCTAACAATAGAACAATATTCTATCTATAACCTAACAATAGAACAACGTTCTATATTTAACCTACAATGGAACAATGTTCGAGGTCTGACCTAACAATGGAACAATGTTCTATCTCTAACCTAACAATAGAACAATTTTCTATATATAACCTAACAATGGAACAATGCTCAAGCTCTAACCTAACAGCAGAACAATGTTCTCAATATAACCTATCATGGAACAATGTTCTAGCTCGAACCTAAAAATAGAACAATGTTCTATATATAACGTACAATGGAACAATGTTCTAGCTCTAACCTAACAATGGAACAATGTTCTAGCTCTAACCTAACAATAGAACAATGTTCTATATATAACCTACAATGGAACAATGTTCCAGCTCTAACCTAACAATGGAACAATGTTCTATATATAACCTACAATGGAACAATGTTCTCGCCCTAACGTAACAATAGAACAATGTTCTAGCTCTAACCTAACAATAGAACAATGTTCTATCTCCAACCTGACAATATAACAATTTTCTATATATATAACCTAACAATAGAGCAATGTTCTATATATAACCTAACAATAGAACAATGTTCTACATATAACCTGACAATAGAGCAATGTTCTATATATAACCTTCAATGGAACAATGTTCTATATATAACCTGACAATAGAGCAATGTTCTATATATAACCTACAATGGTACAATGTTCTATATATAACCTAACAATAGAGCAATGTTCAAGCTCTCACCTAACAACAGAACAATGTTCTATATATAACCTAACAATAGAACAATGTTCTATATATAACCTAACAATAGAGCAATGTTCAATATATAACCTAACAATAGAACAATGTTCTATATATAACCTAACAATAGAACAATGTTCTATATATAATCTAACAATAGAACACTGTTCCATATATAACCTAACAATAGAACAATGTTCTATATATAATCTAACAATAGAACACTGTTCCATATATAACATAACAATAGAACAATGTGCTATATATAAAATAATAGAACAATGTTCTATATATAACCTAACAATAGAACAATGTTCTATATATAATCTAACAATAGAACACTGTTCCATATATAACCTAACAATAGAACAATGTTCTATATATAACCTAACAATAGAACAATGTTCTATATATAATCTAACAATAGAACACTGTTCCATATATAACCTAACAATGGAACAATGTTCTATCTCTAACCTAACAATAGAACAATGTTCTACATATAACCTAACAATAGAGCAATGTTCTATATATAACCAACAATAGAACAATGTTCTATATAACCTAACAATAGAGCAATGTTCTATATATAACCTACAATGGAACAATGTTTTATATATAACCTAACAATAGATCAATGTTCTCTATATAACCTACAATAGAACAATGTTCTATATATAACCTAACAATGGAACAATGTTCAAGCTCTAACCTAACAACAGAACAATGTTCTAAATCTAACCTAATAATATAACAATGTTCTATATATTACCTACAATGGAACAATGTTCTATATATAACCCACAAAGGAAAAATGTTCGAGCTCTAACCGAACACTAGAACAATGTTCTCACTCTAAGCTAACAATGGAACAATGTTCTAGCTCAAACCTAACAATAGAACAATGTTCTATAGATAACCTACAATGGGGAACAATGTTCTAGATCGAACATAACAATAGAACAATGTTCGAGCTCTAACCTAACAATGGAACAATGTTCTATATATAACCTAACAATAGAACAATGTTCTGCATATAACCTAACAATGGAACAATGTTCTCACTCTAACGTAACAATAGAACAATGTTCTAGCTCTAACCGAAGAATAGAACAATGTTCTATCTCTAACCGACGAATATAACAATGTTCTAGCTCTAACCTAACAAAAGAACAATGTTCTAGCTCTAACCTAACAATAGAACAATTTTCTATATACAACCTAACAATAGAAAAACAATAGAAAAATGTTCTTGCTCTAATCTAACAATGGAACAATGTTCTAGCTCTAACCTAACAATATAACAATGTTCTATCTCTAATCAAACAATAGAACAATGTTCTATCTATAACCTACAATGTAACAATATTCTTGGTCTAACCTAACAATGGAACAATGTTCTAGCTCTAACCTAACAATAGAAAAATGTTCTATCTCTAACCTCACAATAGAACAATGTTCTATCTCTAACCTAACAATAGAACAATGTTCTATATATAACCTAACAATAGAACAATGTTCTACATATAACCTAACAATGGAACAATGTTCTAGCTCTAACGTAACAATAGAGCAATGTTCTAGCTCTAACCTAACATGGAACAATGTTCTAGCTCTAACCTAAGAATAGAACAATAGAACCTAACAATAGAAAAACAATAGAAAAATGTTCTTGCCCTAATCTAACAATGGAAAAATGTTCTATGTCTAACCTAACAATAGAGCAATTTCTATATATAACCTAACAATAGAACAATGTTCTATATATAACCTAACAATAGAACACTGTTCTATATACAACCTAACAATAGAACACTGTTCTATATATAACCTAACAATGGAACAATGTTCTAGCTCTAACCTAACAATGTAACTTTAAGCATCAGCTGTCAGAGCAGCTCACTGCACCTGTACATAACCCATCTGTAAATAGCGCATCCAACTACCTCACCCCCATATTGTTATTTATTATTATTTTTCGCTCCTTTGCACCCCAGTATCTCTACTTGCACATTCATCTTCTGCACATCTATCACTCCAGTGTTTATTTGCTAAATTGCAATTACTTCACCACCATGGTCTATTTATTGCCTTACCTCCCGAATCTTACCTCTTTTGCACACACTGTATATAGATTTCATTTTCTATTGTGTTATTGTCTGTACGTTTGTTTATGTGTAACTCCATGTTGTTGTTTGTTTCGCACTGCTTTGCTTTGTCTTGGCCAGGTTGCAGTTGTAAATGAGAACTTGTTCTCAACTGGCCTACCTGGTTAAATAAAGGTGAAAAAAAAGAAACATGCAGACACAGTACAGATACAAGTACAGAGATTTCACGAATTCATCAAAGGCAGATCAAGGTGTCAAAGTGTGACAGCAGGAGAGTCCGAATCCAATATGCCATGTCAGGTGGCAGGTGGCAGTGCCAAATATTGGCCAAATCTCAGTGAATCCGACCCTAGCCCCTATCATAAGTGAGGATTTCCATTCCCAGCTGCCACAACCATCACGGGAAGCCCAGGCTCTCTGCTGTGACAGGTAGTGAAGTACTGGAAAATGCATGAGCTTTACCCCTCCAGTCCTCTATCTCTTTCCTCCTCTTCTTCCTCCCCTGCCTCCCTCCATTCCCTGTCCCTCTCTCTGCCTCTCCCTTTCAACTCCTCGCTCCCTCTCACTTTTTCTACCACACCCTCTCCCTCCCTCTCCCATCCCTCCATCCTGCCTTCCTGCTGTTCATGCAGCAGTAGCAGCTCATCCCTGGCCCTTGTTAAACAAAGGCTGTGGTGTGGCCTGACAGCAGCCCTCTGTTGCACTTTCCCTCCAACCTCCCTGCTCAACCTTCAGTCAGATATACTCTGCCACTGGAAAGCTGTCAAGAGTTTTCTTCCACTACTCTTTCGTTCTGCATCGCATCACTTTTTTTCTCTTCCCTCCCAGCCACAGCTCCTACTTTCCTAACAATAGCAATTTATATATATATATATATATATATATATATATATATTTATTTATTTTTTACTGCTGCAGATAGAGCACTCTTCGTATCTCCTCACTGTATGTCCACTCACTGTCTTATTTTTTAATGTACATTATAACAGGCTACGTCCACCAATTCGCTTTATTTTGGATATCCGGTTTTCTGAGCTCCCTGCGTAATTTTATCTTCATTAGCATCTTCTGACACTAAGCAAGTCAGATGTCCTCAGTTTTTTTCTTCACCAATTATTTTTCTATATATAGTACTATATCAATTGCCTCGCCATTAGTTCCTGTCAAAACAAAGGAACAATCCAAAGCCATTTTGCACTCATCACATTGACCTCCTTGGAATTTGTTTTTTAATGTGCTTACTCTTCTGTGATTAAAGTGGTAGTTTTCCCTCTGGTCTTTCAGAATGACCTCTGTGTGATTTGATAGTTCACAGAAGTTCTCTCACCTTCTTCTTTTGGGAATTACACCATGTCTCCAAACATTGCAATCGCTGTAAAAGTTTGCACTCACACGCAGTGTTGACCCGCTAAGTCTACCAAACTGTACGTCCTGACTTATCTACCGACCTCTGATTGTTCCCTCACCTTTTACCTTTGGGAGTTTCTCTTATTTATCACAGCATCATTGCTAATAGTTTGCCCTCGCTATTGAGCTGTTGGGTATATCAAACTCTATCTTTCAACATTTCTGCTCAATTCCAATCAACTTTACAGTGCTGATATACTAATGTAAAATATGTATGTGGCTAAACTGACATAATGAATGCATATACAGTACCAGTCAAAAATGTGGACACACCCACTCATGCAAGGGTTTTTCTTTATGTTTACTGTTTTCTACACTGTAGAATAATAGGGAAGACATCAAAACTATGAAATAGCACACATGGAATCATGTAGTAACAAAATACATTGTCGTGTCTTTGTGAGCCGCAGAGGTGTGTGGTTCCCACCGTGAAGCATGGAGGAGGTGGTGTGATGATGTGGGGGTGCGTTTTTCAACAGTACTATGACCCAAAACACACCTCCAGACTGTGTAAGGGCTATTTGACCAAGAAGCGGAGTGATGGTGCTGCATCAGATGTCTTGGCCTCCACAATCACCCAACCTCAACCCAATTGAAATGGTTTGGGACCCAATTGATGAGTTGGACTGCAGAGCGAAGGAAAAGCAGCCAACAAGTGCTCCTTCAAAACTGTTGGAAAAGCATTC
Organism: Oncorhynchus masou masou; assembly: GCF_036934945.1. Taxonomy (NCBI): domain Eukaryota; kingdom Metazoa; phylum Chordata; class Actinopteri; order Salmoniformes; family Salmonidae; genus Oncorhynchus; species Oncorhynchus masou. Next base: position 13,573,081 of record NC_088236.1, on the reverse strand, counting down.
CTCATGAAGCTGGTTGAGAGAATGCCAAGAGTGTGCAAAGCTGTCATCAAGGCAAAGGATGGCTACTTTGAATAATCTCAAATTCTGATTTGTTGAACACTTGTTTGGTTACTACTTGATTCCATATGTGTCACTTCATAGTTTTGATGTCATTGAAGAAAATAGTACAAATAAAGTAAAACCCTTGAATGAGTAGGTGTGTCCAAACGTTTGACTGGTACTGTATAACATTGTACTGGTGCTAACAAATAACAAAAAAGCTGTGTATCTTTATCTTATTTGGCAAACTTTGGTTTCAACATGCTATCTCCCCTATCTTTTGTGTCAAATTACAGTCCAATTACAGTCCTGACACACCAACAGTCACAAATCCAAATCTCTGGTGTTCCAGTAAACTGGCCTCCCTGTCCCTCTTGAAAAGTCCATTATGGTCTAACAACAATCTTAACTCTGTCTAAGATGAGACAACAACCTCTTTGTCTTGTGGAGGCCAGACTTCCTTCCAAGCTCTTTAAAACCTAACGCACATTGACTCAGGCTCTCCTGCATGTTTGAGAAGCACTTTTCCTCACAAAGGCTGAGTGCTATATGGCAGCCTATTTCCTGTGTCGTGAATTACTTTTGACCAGAGCCATATGGATCCTGGTGAGAAATAGTGAACTATATATAGAACAGGGTGCCATTTGAGACAAATACTGGCAGACAGACAGACAGAGAGACAGACAGAGAGACAGACAGGGAGACAGGGAGGGAGATAGACAGAGGCAGAAAGATAGGCAGAAAGAGAGACAGACAGACAGAGAGACAGACAAAGATGCAGACAAAGAGATAGACAGGGAGGCAAAAAGGAAGGCAGACAGAGAGGCAGACATACAGGGAGAAGGACAGAGAGACAGGCAGGGAGACAGACAGGAAGACAGACAGAGAGGCAGACAGAGAGGCAGACAGAAACACAGACAGACACACAAACAGAGAGAGAGAGAGAGACAATGACACAGACAGAGAGACAGACAGGGAGTCAGACAGGGAAACAGACAGAGGGACAGACAATGACGCAGACAGAGAGACAGACAGGGAGCCAGACAGGGAGACAGAAAGAGAGAGAGACAGGGAGGCAGACAGGGAGGCAGACAGGGAGACAGACAGGGAGGCAGACAGAGACACAGACAGAGACACAGAGAGAGAGACAGACAAATAGGCCAACAGAGAGACAGACAAAGAGGCATACAGAGAGACAGACAGAGACAGACAGACAGACAGACAGACAGGGAGGTAGACAGAGAGGTAGACAGAGAGACAGACAAAGAGGCAGAAAGGGAAAACAGACAGAGAGCCAGACAGAGAGCCAGACAAGGAGAAAACAGCCAAAGAGGTAGACAGAGAGGCAGACAGAAAGGCAGACATACAGAGGGGCAGACAGACAGAGGGAGACTGACAGAGAGATAAACAGAGAGACAGACAGAGAGGCAGACAGAGAGACAGACAAAGAGGCAGACAGAGAGGCAGACAGAGGGACAGACAGGGAGGCATACAGAGACACAGACAGACAGAGAGACAGACAAAGAGGCAGACAGAGAGACATATAGGGAGACAGACAGAGAGGCAGACAGAGAGACAGACAGAGAGACAGACAGAGGGAAAGAAAGAGACACGGACAGAGAGGCAGACAGGGAGACATACATAGAGGCAGACAGGGAGTCAGACAGAGGGAAAGAAAGAGACACGGACAGAGAGGCAGACAGGGAGACATACATAGAGGCAGACAGGGAGACATATGTCCAGACAGTTAACAACCTAGTGATGAATTGCAGACATCAAGGTTGCTCCTCACTCGTCTAATTGTGTTATTTGCCAAAACAAAAAGAACAATGTGGGAGAACAGAAAACACTTGCGATAATAGCAAGGTGTGAGGAGGGTCGAGGAGGACAGAAGTGGGAGCAGCCAGAGAGAGGTGTTTACTTAACGCAGCAGTGCATGACCAGCCTGACACCCTCCCGGATCATTTGCATACGTCCCTGGCTGTGTGTGTGTGTGTGTGTTTGCTACTTCACTACTCCAGGCCCATCCGGTGCTTTGTCTCAGCATGATGGAGGCATCCCAATCTGACCCAGCGACCCGGCCAAGTGCCCTGAGAGCACAAAAGGGCATGTAGGGACAGGGGTTCCACAGGGTCTGCAATTCATCACGCAGGCTTTACTTTGAAGAGAAATAGATCGGGCCCAGATGGGTAACATGACAGTGTTATCCCTTAGCTGAGAGGAGAAGGGAAGAGAAGTCTCTCTAGGAGATGTATCACACAATTCATCTCAGGGGATGCAATGGCCTCTTTCCACTCACACAGCGTTAGGGATTCTTGTTGCTGTGTGGAATTTAACATGTTCCAAATATAGTCGAGATCTGTGTACTTTAGGCTGTTTGATTGTTGTAAATGCATTCATGCATACAAATGCAGCCTAATATCATGTATAAATCAATAAGCTAAAGGCAATGTTCTCAAAGCGCTCTCACAAAGTGGCTCTAAACCCAAGTGATTGTGTATGGTGCATTACAACCATTGCCGGCTGTCATACTAGGACCATCATCTTTGACTGGTGGCATTTACTCTTTCAAGGGGAATTCACTCAGTATACGGCATAATGGGAAAACGGATTTGAAGAGTTGGTACCGCTCCTAAATGCTTCCCCCTTTAACACGAATGGAACTATAGTTCCTAATGTCTTCCCACATTAACATACACAGAGACAGAACTACAGTTTCTAAATGTTTCCTGGCATGAACATACACAGAGACAGAACTACAGTTCCTAAATGTTTCCTGGCATGAACATACACAGAGACAGAACTACAGTTTCTAAATGTTTCCCTGGCATGAATATACACAGAGACAGAACTACAGTTTCTAAATGTTTCCTGGCATGAACATACACAGAGACAGAACTACAGTTCCTACATGTTTCCTGGCATGAACATACACAGAGACAGAACTACAGTTTCTAAATGTTTCCCTGGCATGAACATACACAAAGACAGAACTACAGTTTCTAAATGTTTCCTGGCATGAACATACACAGAGACAGAACTACAGTTCCTAAATGTTTCCTGGCATGAACATACACAGAGACAGAACTACAGTTCCTAAATGTTTCCCTGGCATGAATATACACAGACAGAACTACAGTTTCTAAATGTTTCCTTGGAATGAACATACACAGAGACAGAACTACAGTTTCTAAATGTTTCCCTGGCATGAACATACACAGAGACAGAACTACAGTTTCTAAATGTTTCCCTGGCATGAACATACACAGAGACAGAACTACAGTTTCTAAATGTTTCCTGGCATGAACATACACAGAGACAGAACTACAGTTTCTAAATGTTTCCCTGGCATGAACATACACAGAGACAGAACTACAGTTTCTAAATGTTTCCTGGCATGAACATACACAGAGACAGAACTACAGTTCCTAAATGTTTCCTGGCATGAACATACACAGAGACAGAACTACAGTTCCTAAATGTTTCCCTGGCATGAATATACACAGACAGAACTACAGTTTCTAAATGTTTCCTTGGAATGAACATACACAGAGACAGAACTACAGTTTCTAAATGTTTCCCTGGCATGAACATACACAGAGACAGAACTACAGTTCCTACATGTTTCCCTGGCATGAACATACACAGAGACAGAACTACAGTTTCTAAATGTTTCCCTGGCATGAACATATACAGAGACAGAACTACAGTTTCTAAATGTTTCCCTGGCATGAACATACACAGAGACAGAACTACAGTTTCTAAATGTTTCCCTGGCATGAACATACACATACACAGAGACAGAACTACAGTTTCTAAATGTTTCCCTGGCATGAACATACACAGAGACAGAGACAGAACTACAGTTTCTAAATGTTTCCCTGGCATGAACATACACAGAGACAGAACTACAGTTTCTAAATGTTTCCCTGGCATTAACATATGTGACTCATTTCAGGAAAATAGAGTATGCCACTACTTTACGGAATTGGCATTTGAATGTTAACAGGTGTGTTTTATCAAAATGCATTTTCTGGCAGCAATGCATTCCGGAACGTAAACTTTTATGTGCATTAATAACATAGCTGTATGCCTTCTGTAAATACAAATACAATTGTTAAATTACGAGCCACGTTGGTTTAGCCACAGAATAAGTAGGGAACCTTCCCGCTAGGCATAATTGGCTGAGATATTGGATGGGCTGGACATGCCGAGAGATGAGTTGGGATTGGTCTGCCATGCAGCAAGCATCTGTCTATAACATGAGCTAGGGCTGGGCGATATGGCCAAAATCTCATTTCCCGATATAGCTCATTTCATATCCTGATGAAGATACATATCACAATATAGCATATTTTCTGTAAATTCAATGAAAAATAGTTTCAATAAAATGACCACATGTAAAGGCCTATTTCTTATTACATTTTGAAGTATAGTCAACAAATAAAAGGTACTTAGTCATGTTTGATTATTTCTCCTTTCATTTGGAACCTTTGCGCAACTGTTCAATTAAGCATGTAGCAAAATATTAAATATTGATGTATAAATCTGAAAAGGTAAATAGAAAACAAAATAAATATAGGCCTAAAATATAAAATATATATGTTATTTGGGCATTAATATGTGTAATATAGCAATTTTCATTTTGTACCTTGGGTCGAGTATTAGCACCAACTCACGAAACCCCTGTTTCTCGACCATGAAAATTGGGGCCATGTCTTTGCAGATGTAAGTTGTAATGGCAGCTGTTTTCTCCTTCCATCTTCATGATTCTTTGCCATATGATGTGCCACGGACAAAAGCCTCTTGCAACCTCTGAGTCGAGGGTTCGTTTTGAGCACTTGACTGTACTTTTCTGGATCTCACCCGTAGACTCTCTCCGTACTGTTTCACATGATTCTTGTGTAGGTGGTAAAAGAGGTTAGTGGAGTTTGAGCCTGTTGTCGGGACCGACCTACAGCATATTTTGCAGAGGACGTTTTTCTGGTCTTTGTCAGACTTTTCATACCCAAACCACGTCCATGCGACCGAAGTAGCCCCTATTTTAGGTACGAGCTCCGTATCTCCTTGCCTCCATGTTTGTTTGTGTTGTAAATTTCCTTCCACAAGAACGTAAAGTGTCGTCCAATTGCTAAAAAATATTGCCTGAAAGAGTGATTTGTGACACAACGAAAATAAACGAAAGAGCATCATTTGAAACAAAATACATTTTTCTATCGTCACACGATATATATCATCACATCGCCCAGCCCTAACATGGTCTGCTCAGTATGTGTAGGTAGTCCTTCCTAAAACAGCTATATTGAAAGATATCATGAAGAGCCGCGTTTTGACATCAGTGGAATGCCTAGTGGAAGCAGAGTATGATAGCTATGAAGATGGAGAAAATTCTGGAGGCGGTGAAAGCTGAGAGGCGCTGGTATGAGGAGGCAGCACGGTGACGCGGATGGAAGCCTGAGAGTCAGCCCCAAAAATGTATTGGGGGGGGCTCACAGGGAATATGTCGACGCTAGGTACGAGACCTACGCCAACTTCATGTGGTTACTGGGGGGCTAGAGAGACCGGGCAGGCACCGTGTTATGCTGTGGTGTGCACAGTGTTTCCAGTGCGGGTGCATAGCCCGGTGCGGTACATTCCAGCTCCGCGTATCGGCCGGGCTAGATTGAGCGTCGAGCCAAATGCCATGAAGCCGGCTCTATGCATCTGGTCCACAGTGCGTCTCCTTGGGCCGGCTTACATGGCACCAGCCTTGCGTACGGTGTCCCCGGTTCGCCTACATAGCCCAGTGCGTGCTATTCCACCTCGCCGCACTGGCAGATCGACCGGGAGTATTCAACCGGTTAAGGTTGGGCAGGCTTGGTGCTCAAGAGCTCCAGTGCGCCTGCGCGGTCCGGTCTACCCAGTACCACCTCCACGCACCAGCCCTCCGGTGGCAGCTCCCCGCACCAAGCTTCCTGTGCGTGTCCTCGGCCCAGTACCACCAGTGCCAGCACCACGCATCAGGCCTACAGTGCGTCTCGCCTCTCCAGCGCTGCCGGAGCCTTCCTCCTCTCCTGCGCTGCCGGAGCCTTCCTCCTCTCCTGCGCTGCCGGAGTCTCCCGCCTGTTCAGCGCTGCCCGAGCCTTCCTCCTCTCCTGCGCTGCCAGAGTCTTCTGCCTGTACAGCGCAGCCAGAGCTGCCAGCCTGCATGGAGCAGCCAGAGCTGCCAGTCTGCATGGAGCAGCCAGAGCTGCCAGTCAGCATGGAGCAGCCAGAGCTTTCAGTCTGCATGGAGCAGCCAGAGCTGTCAGTCTGCATGGAGCAGCCAGAGCTGCCAGTCTGCATGGAGCAGCCAGAGCTGTCAGTCTGCAAGGAGCTGTCAGTCTGCAAGGAGCTGCCAGTCTGCAAGGAGCTGCCAGTCTGCAAGGAACTGCCAGTCTGCAAGGAGCTGCCAGTCTGCAAGGAGCCGGCAGAGCCACCAGTCTGCAAGGAGCCGCCAGAGCTGTCAGTCTACATGGAGCAGCCAGAGCCGCCAGTCAGCATGGAGCAGCCAGATCCGTCAGTCTGCCAGGATCCGCCAGCCAGGGTCCGCAAGTCAGCCAGAATCTGCCAGAACCGCCAGCCAGCCAGGATCTGCCGGATCCAACTACCTGCCTGAGCTTCCTCTCAGTGCTGAGCTTCCTCTCAGTGCTGGGCTTCCTCTCAGTGCTGAGCTTCCTCTCAGTGCTGAGCTTCCTCTCAGTGCTGGGCTTCCTCTCAGCTTTCCCTCAGTCCCCTCTCAGTGTTGAGCTTCCTCTCAGTGCTGAGTCCCGAGCTTCCCCTCAGTTCCCGAGCTTCCCCTCAGTCCCGTGCTTCCCCTCAGTCCTTCCCCTCAGTCCCGAGCTTCCCCTCAGTCCCGAGCTGCCTCAGTCCTGAGCTGCCCCTCAGTCCCGAGCTGCCCCTCAGTCCAGTGGGGTTCTGGGTGAGGACTACTCGGCCATGGTCGGCGGCGAGGGTGGACTATCCAAGGACGCGAGGAGGAGGGATTAAGACATTAATAGAGTGGGGTCCATGTCCCGCACCGGAGCCGCCACCATGGACAGACGCCCACCCGGACCCGGTCCGGGAGTCCGCACCTTAGGGGGGGGTTCTGTCACGCCCTGGTCGTATTATATTGTGTTTGTCTTTATTTATTTCGTCAGGCCAGTGTGTGACATGGGTTTATTGTGGTGTGTTTTGTCTTGGGGTTTTGTGGGGTGTTGGGTGTGTGGCTTAGTGGGGTTATCTAGCAAAGTCTATGGCTGTCTGGGGTGGTTCTCAATCAGAGGCAGGTGTTTATCGTTGTCTCTGATTGGGAACCATATTTAGGCAGCCATATTCTTTGAGTATTTCGTGGGTGATTGTTCCTGTCTCTGTGTTTGTTGTCACCAGATAGGCTGTATAGGTTTTCACGTTCCGTTTGTTGTTTTGTATTGTTCGTTCGTTCTTCGTCATTAAACATGTATCAAAGATACCACGCTGCATTTTGGTCCGACTCTCCTTCACCAGACGAAAACCGTTACAATTGTTTAGAAAATTGCTTTTAGTTGCCTGGTTTGCTAGATTGACATATACTAAATTCATTTTTGAACGGATGGCTTGATTGGTGTTAAATACACCAGTTATACTATTTTGGACCAACAGGCGGCTGATGTCATGTAGTCTGTCGTTTTTGTGTTTATACTTTTTCATAATGTGTTTGCACTCATGTGTGTTTCTGGGAGAGCCCATAGTCTAGTATGCAGACAAGGACACAATTAGCAGAGCGGCAGAGGGACAGATCAGGTCCTGTCTGCCACACATCTGCCACAACACTCATCTCATCCAGACAGATGGCTCATGAATAACTGAGGATACCGGAGGTCGGCAGGAGAGAGAGACAAAAGAGAGAAAGAAGGGAGCAACTGTGTGTGTGTGTGTGTGTGTGTTTGTTTTTACTATCCTTGTCGGGACCAGAAGTCCTCACAAGGATGTTAAAACAAGGGAAATGATATGTGAGAGGTGAGAAGAGAAAACATGAAATAACTGCAAGATTGTCAACTACTTGGATTGCTCGTCAGTCGTAAAATAGTCGTAAAACATGACATAATTTAACTATCGAGGGACAAAATGTCAGGGCTGAAGTTGGAAAAACATATAAGAACTAAAAACTTCACACCCCGTTGTGTCCACATCAACAACAAACTAGAATGGTCCAAACACACCAAGACAGTTGTGAAGAGGGCACGACAAAGCCTATTTCCCCTCAGGAAACGAAAAAGTTTTGGCATGGGTCCTGAGATCCTCAAAAGGTTCTACAGCTGCAACATCGAGAGCTGCAACATCGGACCCAGTACATCACTGGGGTTAAGCTGCCTGCCATCCAGGACCTCTACACCAGGCGGTGTCAGAGGAAGGCACTAAAAATTGTCAAAGACCCGAGCCACCCCAGTCATAGACTGTTCTCTCTACTACCACATGGCAAGCGGTACTGGAGTGCCAAGTCTTGGACAAAAAGGCTTCTCAACAGTTTTTACCCCCAAGCCATAAGACTCCTGAACCAAATGGTTACCCGGACTATTTGCATTGTTTGCCCCTCCAACCCCTCTTTTACTCTGCTGCTACTCTCTGTTTATCTGATATGCATAGTCACTTTAACTATACATTCATGTACATACTACCTAAATTGGCCCAACCAACCAGTGCTCCCGCACATTGGCTAACCGGGCTATCTGCATTGTGTCTCACTACACGCCAACCCCTCTTTTTACGCTTCTGCTACTCTGTTCATCATATATGCATAGTCACTTTAACCATACCCACATGTACATACTACCTCAGTAAGCCTGACTAACAGGTGTCTGTATATTGCCTTGCTACTGTAACGGTAAATGAGTGAATAGGTGTGGAGTCAGGCGCAGAGAGCAAAGGATATGGGAAAAACAAGATTTAATGTCCAGAAAATCACAAGAACAAAAATCAGGCGAACAACACATGTGAAAAAATAAAGGACAGCGAAAAAACCTAAAAATGCAAAACACAAACCACTCTAACACACACAGATGAACAAGCCCACACAAACAGAAGTGGGCTGAACTAACTTAACCTGTTGATGCTCTGGGGCACCATAACAAATGTTCCAAACAAGATATTTTGTGAAACCAATGCTCGACTATGCATAAATTGATACACAGAACAATGGATCGGTGGCAGCTCGATATTTTCCGGCGTGCCCTAGAACGTGAGCTTCAGGCAAAACCACCCGAATCCAGAAATGAGCAGGAGTCACCCTTTTCCATTGTCTCCTATTGGCTGTGACAGCTACTCTTTTTCAAATGTCTTTTTACTGTTGTTTTATTTCTTTAAGATTGACCTACACAGACCACATTTACCAGGTGTTTTGCGCACCATTGGTTAGAGCCTGTACAGTAAGCATTTCACTGTTATCTGTTAAAAAACACCTTGTTGTATTCCAAACAACGTTTGCCATGTTTCGACAAATAAACTTTGATTTGATTTGATGTGTAGACCTGGCATTCAACCAACCCTCACTGTAAACTATGATCACTTTGACATGTGATTTGATTTGTAGACCTGGCATTCAACCAACCCTCACTGAAACTATGATCACTTTGACATGTGATTTGAAGTCTCTTCCATACAGTTCTCTCTCTGCCCCCTCAATCCCACCAGCATTGCCACTATTTTGAAAATTGAGATGACAGTGTTGTTAGAATGTATCAGGCAAGCAATTTTCAGATTTTCAGAAAGTAATGCAGGCCTCATGAGCCTGTGGCTTTAGTCACGATCCCGGATCCGGGATGGGGGTTCCCAATGCACTCTCCAAACCCCAAAGGAGCCAGCATAGAAGAGTCGGCCTATATCATGTGGTTGGACTATAGAGTTTGTAGCCCTTAGCACATCTCTCTACTTTAACAGCAAGCCTCATTCTGCATGAGCCTATTTCTTCAGTAAATGTAATATGCCATGCAGAAAACATTTGATTTGATGTGTAGACATTACCAACCCTAAATATGATCAAGAGTATTAAGTTGCACAAATCCTCAGAAACTATGATCACTTTGACATGTGATTTGCCATCTTCCAGATGTGAGTTTTAGGGAGATACTAAGCATTGCTTTTCTTTCTCTGTAAGAGCATAAATCTGGTATTGACATAATAAATATTATTTTCTTCAGCGTACACAACTTAAATATACCAGGTAGCAGTACAGAAGATACTGTATTAAGTTTTAAGTGTGTATTAAGATACTGTATTAAGATACTGTATTAAGATACTGTATTAAGTATTAAGTGTGTATTAAGATACTGTATTAAGATACTGTATTAAGTATTAAGTGTGTATTAAGATACTGTATTAAGATACTGTATTAAGATACTGTATTAAGTATTAAGTGTGTATTTCTCTGTAAGAGATACTGTATTAATAATAAATATATTTTCTGTATTAAACTAAATATACCAGGTAGCAGTACAGAAGATACTATATTAAGTTTTAAGTGTGTATTAAGATACTGTATTAAGATACTGTATTAAGATACTGTATTAAGTATTAAGTGTGTATTAAGATACTGTATTAAGTATTAAGTGTGTATTAAGATACTGTATTAAGTAAGTGTTTGAAATGTATCACCAGGTAACTATTTAGGGGATACTGGGCAAAGGTGTTGGTCCATCTCTGTAAAAGCTTCGTTCTGCCTGGTCTATATCACGCAGGCAGAAGCACCGAAGCTACATATCGGTAACTGCCAAAATAATGGAAACACTTGAGTAAATAAAGGAACACAAAGTACATTGAAAGCAGGTGCTTCCACACAGGTGTGGTTCCTGAGTTAATTAAGCAATTAACATCCCATTGGACGACAATGTGCCATGGCCGTCTCAGTGACCCGATCTCATCCTGATTTAACACTTTTGGGAGATTCTGGAGCAGCATCTGAGACAGCGTTTTCAACCACCATCAACAAAACACCAAATTATGGAATGTCTCATGGAAGAATGGTGTCGCATCCCTCCAATAGTTCCAGACACTTGTAGAATCTATGCCAAGGTGCATTCAAGCTGTTCTGGCTCGTGGTGGCCCAACGCCCTATTAAGACGCTTTAGGTTGGTGTTTCGTTTATTTTGGCAATTACATGTGCGATTATGACACATCAGCTAATGCATTTAGAGTGCTGGCCAGATGTGGAACGTGTCACCAGCAGCTCATAAGAGGCTACTAGGCACAGGTGTTAGTCCTCTTCTATCTGGGGACCACCGTTAATCATAATTTAGATGAAGCCATCACATGTTAACCCTTAAAAAAACATGCCCCTCCTCCCCAGCCAAAAATGAAATCACTGTCTCGCATTGCAGACTTTTATTAGCAATCAAGCCTCAATTTGAAATCTGTAAGGCTGCCAGACCTGCAGGGTTGAGAGAATACATTACCCTGAAATAAACGAGAATGTGGACTAATGATTTACCGCTGTATTATCAGAGTGCCGTACCACCGGTACGGTGTTCAATTAGGGCAGTGATAGGATAGCAATGCTAACACCTCTTGCTTCAAAGTGTCTCGTGTGAGAGAGAACCATGATAAGGTTCACTGATTCACTGACAATTGTCACACACGGTGTACACAGTTTGTGTGGATGACTTAGAATACTTAGAATAGTTAAATACTTGGAATATGGAATGTTTATGCTGCTGCTTTGTTGTCTGTCACAGTTATGCAGTGCAGCCAGCTAGATCCTATGTAGAAGTCTTTTCTGCCCCAGACTAGACAACCAAGCAGTCCCAATGAAAGTAGTTAATCAAGCTGATATGAATCACAGTGAGATCTCTAACATGATCTACTCTGTTCTATTCTGATGGGTACATTATGGTAAAATTCTAGTGTTCTAGTGTTTGGCACAGTTACGCAGTCAGTTAGAGGTTATTTGAAAATATTTTCTGTCCCAGAACAAACCAACCCAACACCTCAAATTAAGTTGTTTGTTATGCTGATAGCAACGCTTACACCACCTTATGTGAAGTGTTTCATCAAGATAGAGAAATAATCATAGACTATTTAGAAATGCTTTCTGTCCCAGACTCAAACAACCAAGAGGCCCAATTTAGTGTCACTTCATACTGAAAAGAACCACACTGAGACCTCTAATACTATCTACTCTGCTGCAATCTCTGCATCTGTCTGAAAGGTTCATTACTGTACCATTCTAAGGTTTTGGCACCAAACTGTTTCAGACTGGTATTTGTTTACTGCTTAACATTTAGAGACTGTTAACAAATGTTTTCTGCCCAGAATAAACAAGCCAGCAGCCCACATTATCTACTCTGTCTGCAATCTCTACATCAACATGACAGGTTAATTATGTCTTTGGCACCATTTTAGACTTGTTATTTTCTTCATTGTCTTGGGCATAGTTATGCAGTTAGTTAGCCTATTTAGAAACCGTTTAAGCCCCAGAAGCCCAATAGAACAGTTGTTCATGCTTAAAAAGGCATTACAGTCAGACCTTTAACATTATGGACTTCGTCCAGAACACTTTGATAGGATCATTAGCGCAAAATTCTAGGGTTTGCCATTTGGCACCTAGTCGTTTAAGAATGCCACTTCTTGTCTGCTTGTCAACAACAGAGAGGGAAGTTGAGATTAACTCTGTTTGCGGTCGGGTTACAAATTGGAGGACAATAAATCAAACAAGGCACTAACTCTCGACCTACACACTAAATCTCATCCACTTCTTAAGTGTTCAATTTACAGAGCATTGTGAGCGGTAGACGGTGATAGAATTGCCTGGTTGCACGCTGCTTCAACTCTTTCTCTGGAGCTCAACGTGATCTTTCAACCCCTTATTTTCTCTTACAGGATGGAAGCATTAAAAGTGTGCAGTACCAGCCATTTTAAAAGTTACAGTTGCACAAAGAGTTTCAGGCAATTACTGTTCTGTATCCTGGTTTTCAACGTGACAGGCTGAAATCTGAACTGTGAATGGTTTGAGAGACACACCACTATCGACGCCTCTCTTATCTATTTAATGTGTCATGTAACCACTCGCTGTCTGCTCTGGTTCTGCCAGCTCTGCACTTTGGTGGAGGGCTGCGCTACTTTAGCTGACTAAGCAGGGATGCGACAAACGTCTCATCCACAATCATCTCAGGCTTAGCCAGATTGGGACAGGCCTGAAAGGTACGATTCAACTGATGAACCCAGATGAAGTACGTCAGCAGAGCCTAACAAACGGCTAATCCTTCTGTGATGGCTGTAGTGTCATACTGGGGTTCAACTTAGAAGCCACATGAATAACTCGAAAGCCCAAATAAAATGAACACACGCACCGAGTTCCGTATGGTTTAGAAATCTGCAGCTTCCACCAGCATCTGCCATCCCAACCTCCACATGCAAGCCAGAGAATGAATGATACAAATGTTTGTTAAATTGAAAGAGTTTTGCTATTCCCCAGCCAGTCAGCGACAGATTCATTGGACTTAAAAGCCTGCAATGCTGTAAAAAAGACAAACTAACCTTAAGCTTTATTAGATCCAGCATCTACATGGAGCTGATTGAAGCTTGATTGACATACAATTTGTGCGTGTCTGTGTGTGTGAGTGTGTAAGTACATGTGTGATATTTCACCCTCAAGGTAGCAGTAGCACTTGGCCTTGCATCGTACATACAGTAGAATACAACACAATGCTACCATGCCGATTGCTAAGAGGCTTGCTTTACATACTTGCTTTACCACACAATGGCATGCAGCTGACAGATGGTCTGCCTTGTTTTTGAAAAAAGAACTGAACTGAAGTGACATCTTAGATTCCTTTGTCCTGTCTCTGTGCTCTGGTATTTTATGGGTCAATTCAATTTCTTATCCAACACTTTATGTGCCACTCTGCTTTGTTAGGAGTGTAATGGACAGGCACACAACTGGATGAATGGGACAGATGGATTGCATAGTGTAGGTAGAGGGATTGATTTACAAGGTTACAAGCTCTTGAGGTGTGTGTGTGTACATATTTTTGTATGAGAATGTTGTTGTTGACATACCGACTCTGCAATAGTTATGGTACTTCAAGTACTGCTATAGCGATGGTATTACAAGTCACTATCCAGCCACCTCAGCCTACAGTAGAGATCCTCATCTCTTCTACAGCATTAGAACCAACAAGGCTCAAGTCACATTTGTATTTACATTTTTTAGTTAAGTAGACAAGAGTTTTAAGAACAAATTCTTATTTACAATGATGGCCTACCTCGGACAAACTCTAACCCAGATGACGCTGTGCCAGTTGTCCACCGCCAACCACAGTCGGTTGTGATACAGCCTGGAATTGAACCAGGGTCTGTAGTGATGCCCCTAGCACTGAGATACAGTGCCTTAGACCGCTGTGCCATTCGGGAGCCCAAACATAACAAATGTGTTTACTCATGTGGCATCTCAATTGATATCCTTTAGCTATCTATTGCCTAACACAATGGATATGTAATATGGTTGCACAGCACAACTGGAGTCCCATCATGTCTCATCAACAATGTGGATGGCTAACTATGCAGCTTTAAAGGCGCAATCTGTGATTTTCATATACTTTTTTGGTATTTTAAATATTCCGAAGAATAACATCTACACAGTAAATGCTTCATGAGATGAGGTCAACATTAGTGGAGAGCAAACATCCCTTAATAATCGTAGTATGGATATACAGGGCATTTGGGAAGTATTCAGACCTTTTACCTTTTTCAACATTTTGTTACATTACAGCCTTATTCTAAAATGGATTCAAATTAGTATTTTTTCTCATCATCTACACACAAAACCCCATAATGACCAAGTAAAAACATGTTAGTAGAAATGAATACAGAAGGAGTGATCCCACAAGGCGTAGCCCCAACGGATACAGTAAGCTCCCATCACAGATCTCTATTTATTCAAGACCATCTATTTCCGATCCTCAGGCAGCACCCTTGAGGCACGTTGACCTGGAAAAGACAGACCCTCTCTCTACTTTCATCTCTGCAAGCTAACGCATTAGGACCAACCATACAGTAGGCCTTAGTTCTGTTCTGTGATTCTGTCCAATAATATCAGAACTGTTCTCCTCTCTGCTGTACTGTGGTGTTTTCTGAAAAATATTTCCAAACTCAAAGATGTTTCCACCCAAGATGATTGTGAAAATTAAACTAAATTAAATGTCAGGCCATAAACTGTAGGCCCAGTAATAAGAGAACTGTTCTCTCCGTTACTGTGGTATTTTCCAACGGTTTCTCTTTTCAAAATAGCAATGTCAAACAGAACATTTACTGCTTAGTGCCTGTAAATCCCATTTGTGTTTGCTCCATACTGAACTGTGTGTGTGTGGGTGGATAGCTGACATCACGGGGGCACACATTCTCATATCTATTCTGCCTCCACATATCTCAACATATCACCATTTACAGTGCCCTCTGGAATAATTTGGCCAGTGAAGCATTTTCTCTTCTTTGGCTCTAAACTCCAACAGTTTGTATTTGGAATCAAGCAATGAGGTTAAAGTGCAAACTGTCAGCTTTAAATTGAGGGTATCGGGTGAACCGTTTAGAAATTTCAGCACTTTTTTTTGTACATAGTCTCCCATTTCAGGGAAGCAAAAGTATTGTACTACAAATTCACTTATTTGGATTAAAGTACTAAAAAGATGAGTATTTGGTACAATGTTCATAGCACACAATGACTACATGAAGCTTGTTGGATGCATTTGTTGGATGCATTTGCTGTTTGATTTGTTTGAGTTTCAGATTATTACTATAGAATGGAAATGAAAGGTAAATAATGAATTACTATGGAATAGAAATTAATGGTAAATAATATATTGTGTCTTTTTCGAGTCACATTTATAGTAAATAAGAATAAAATATGTTTCTAAAGACATCTACATTTGTTATGTCTCCTCCGTTCTCCCGCTATGGCGCTCGACGTCACCGGTCTACTAACCACCGGTCCTGGCAACCCATATTTACGCACACCTGGCAACCATCATTACGCACACCTGGCAACCATCATTACGCACACCTGGCAACCATCATTACGCACACCTGGCAACCATCATTACGCACACCTGGCAACCATCATTACGCACACCTGGAAACCCATCTTTACGCACACCTGGCAACCATCATTACGCACACCTGGCAAACCATCATTACGCATACCTGGCAACCATCATTACGCACACCTGGTAACCATCATTACGCACATCTGGCAACCATCATTACGCACATCTGGCAACCATCATTACGCACACCCTTAGCAACCATCATTATGCACACCTGGCAACCATCATTACACATACCTGGCAACCATCATTACGTATACCTGGCAACCATCATTACACACACCTGGAAACCCATCTTTACGCATACCTGGCAACCATCATTACGTACACCTGGCAACCATCATTACGCATACCTGGCAACCATCATTACGCACACCTGGCAACCATCATTAAGCACACCTGGCAACCATCATTAAGCACACCTGGCAACCATCATTAAGCACACCTGGCAACCATCATTAAGCACACCTGGCAACCATCATTAAGCACACCTGGCAACCATCATTACGCATTTATCTAGCACTCTGTTTTGTCAATCATTTGGTAGCATTGTTTGTGTTTCTATGTCAACGCTTCTCCTGTTTTGCTTCATCTGTGTTCGTTATCATTAAACTCACTAATCGCACCTGCTTCCTGACTCACTGCGTCTACGTTACAACATTAATGTGGATGCTACCATGATTACGGATAATCCTGAATTAATTGTAAAAATATCATACCCCCAAGACATGCTAACTTCTAACCATTACAGTATAACAGGGGAGGTTGTCATTTTTGGGGAGTTGTGATATTCGTGCGTATATATTCAGGATTATCTGTAATCCTGGTAGTATCCACATTCGTGGTAGAAGTGTTTAGAAACATATTATATTCTTATATACAATAAAAGTGACTCCAAAATGACACAATACATTATTTACCATTCATTTCTATTGGGCACCTAATAATCTGAAACAACCAAAACAAAACAAAAATGGAGATTCTTTATCCTCAAATTCTGGGCTCATCTTTACCAGGCTAAAACTATTTTGAGGAAGTGATGAGAAAGGGACCACCTGGGGATGTAGTGAGAAAAGGAGAAGAAAAGAGGAGAAATCTCCCTCTTCGTGCTGAAATATGACAGAATGACAGGCGGGAAGACAGAGGTTGTAAGTCCCAGACTTGAATTCGATCAGTCCTGCTCTGTTCTGCTTTGAATTCCTTCCAGAGCAGGATTCCTTAATGTGGACGTACTGTACGTCACATTCGCCATCTGCTCCTCTTTTTGATGTTTGCTGCTGTCGACACACTGCATAGCATCAAGCTGGCCTATCTGGCATAGCATCAAGTTGGCCTAGCTGGCCTAGCTGGCAAACAGTGCTGGGAACAAGACCCCATTTGTACCGGGACTAGTGCTGGGGACTCTTCAGCGAATGATGCAATCCTAACATCTCCTCTGTGCTTCACAGTAGGGAAACAGGGGGGCACTTAGGAGGGAAGAGAGGGGACGGAATGGGCGGCAATCCGCACCACAGATTCTGATTCTCAATTTTTTTGTGAGGGCTGTAATAATGACCGCCTTTGGCCCCCATGCGGCGTAAATTTTGAGCAAGGGATTTTTTGGGAACGCTCCCCCAAAACACAGAGAGAGAGAGAGAGAGCTGGGCTGGTTTAATGAGCCCACTTCAGAGGTTCTGTTGTAGCGAACAGAGCTGAGCGGTCGGTCTCCTTTAGAAGGATGAAGAGAGAAAGACGTGCATTATTTACCAGCTGTCTCTGTATCGCCACGCCCCGTACAGACAAAGCCCTGCTGCAGGAAAATAGATTTTCTGCAGAGGAGACTGAATGATAAGGAGGGAAAGAGAAAGAGACCTGATCTGCTGTCTCCTCTGCCTCCTAATCTGATGTCCCTTCTGTCTCCTAATCTGCTGTGCCCTCTGTTTCCTAATCTGCTGTCTCCTCTGCCTCCTGATCTGCTGTCTCCTCTGCCTCCTGATCTGCTGTCTCCTCTGCCTCCTAATATGCTGTCCCCTCTGTTTCCTAATCTGCTGTCTCCTCTGCCTCCTGATCTGCTGTCTCCTCTGTCTCCTGATCTGCTGTCTCCTCTGCCTCCTAATATGCTGTCCCCTCTGTTTCCTAATCTGCTGTCTCCTCTGCCTCCTGATCTGCTGTCTCCTCTGTCTCCTGATCTGCTGTCTCATCTGTCTCCTGATCTGCTGTCTCCTCTGTCTCCTAATATGCTGTCTCCTCTGCCTCCTGATCTGCTGTCTCCTCTGTCTCCTGATATGCTGTCTCCTCTGCCTCCTGATCTGCTGTCTCCTCTGCTTCCTAATCTGCTGTCCCCTCTGTTTCCTAATCTGCTGTCCCCTCTGTTTCCTAATCTGCTGTCTCCTCTGTTTCCTAATCTGCTGTCTCATCTGCCTCCTGATCTGCTCTCTCCTCTGTCTCCTAATCTGCTGTCTCTTCTGACTCCTGATCTGCTGTCTCCTCTGTCTCCTGATCTGCTGTCTCCTCTGCCTCCTGATCTGCTGTCTCCTCTGCCTCCTAATCTGCTGTCCCCTCTGTCTCCTGATCTGCTGTCTCCTCTTTTTCCCAATCTGCTGTCTCCTCTGTTTCCTAATCTGCTGTCTCCTCTGTCTCCTGATCTGCTGTCTCCTCTGTCTCCTGACCTGCTGTCCCCTCTGTCTCCTGATCTGCTGTCTCCTCTTTTTCCCAATCTGCTGTCTCCTCTGTTTCCTAATCTGCTGTCTCCTCTGTCTCCTGATCTGCTGTCTCCTCTGCCTACTGATCTGCTGTCTCCTCTGTCTCCTGATCTGCTGTCTCCTCTGTTTCCTAATCTGCTGTCTCCTCTGTCTCCTGATCTGCTGTCTCCTCTGCCTCCTGATCTGCTGTCCCCTCTGCCTCCTGATCTGCTGTCTCCTCTGTCTTCTGATCTGCTGTCTCCTCTGTTTCCTAATCTGCTGTCTCCTCTGTCTCCTGATCTGCTGTCTCCTCTGCCTCCTGATCTGCTGTCTCCTCTGTCTCCTGATCTGCTGTCTCCTCTGCCTCCTGATCTGCTGTCTCCTCTGTCTCCTGATCTGCTGTCTCCTCTGTTTCCTAATCTGCTGTCTCCTCTGTCTCCTGATCTGCTGTCTCCTCTGCCTCCCGATCTGCTGTCTCCTCTGTCTCCTGATCTGCTGTCTCCTCTGCCTCCTGATCTGCTGTCTCCTCTGTCTCCTGATCTGCTGTCTCCTCTGCCTCCTGATCTGCTGTCTCCTCTGTCTTCTGATCTGCTGTCTCCTCTGTCTCCTGATCTGATGTCTCCTCTGTTTCCTAATCGGCTGTCTCCTCTGTTTCCTAATCTGCTGTCTCCTCTGTCTCCTGATCTGCTGTCTCCTCTGCCTCCTAATCTGCTGTCTCCTCTGCCTCCTGATCTGCTGTCCCCTCTGTCTCCTGATCTGCTGTCTCCTCTGCTTCCTGATCTGCTGTCTCCTCTGTCTCCTGATCTGCTGTCCCCTCTGTCTCCTAATCTGCTGTCTCCTCTGCTTCCTGATCTGCTGTCTCCTCTGTCTCCTAATCTGCTGTCCCCTCTGTCTCCTAATCTGCTGTCTCCTCTGTCTCCTAATCTGCTGTCTCCTCTGTCTCCTGATCTGCTGTCCCCTCTGTCTCCTGATCTGCTGTCTCCTCTGTTTCCTAATCTGCTGTCTCATCTGTTTCCTAATCTGCTGTCTCCTCTGCCTCCTAATCTGATGTCTCCTCTGTCTCCTGATCTACTGTCTCCTCTGCCTCCTGATCTGCTGTCCCCTCTGTCTCCTAATCTGCTGTCTCCTCTGTCTCCTAATCTGCTGTCTCCTCTGTCTCCTGATCTGCTGTCCCCTCTGTCTCCTGATCTGCGGTCTCCTCTGTTTCCTAATCTGCTGTCTCATCTGTTTCCTAATCTGCTGTCTCCTCTGCCTCCTAATCTGCTGTCTCCTCTGTCTCCTAATCTGCTGTCTCCTCTGTCTCCTGACCTGCTGTCCCCTCTGTCTCCTGATCTGCTGTCTCCTGATCTGATGTCTCCTCTGTTTCCTAATCTGCTGTCTCCTCTGTTTCCTAATCTGATGTCTCCTCTGTCTCCTGATCTGCTGTCTCCTCTGCTTCCTGATCTGCTGTCTCCTCTGTCTCCTAATCTGCTGTCTCCTCTGTCTCCTGACCTGCTGTCCCCTCTGTTTCCTAATCTGCTGTCTCCTCTGTTTCCTAATCTGATGTCTCCTCTGCCTCCTGATCTGCTGTCCCTTCTGTCTCCTGATCTGCTGCCTCCTCTGCCTCCTGATCTGCTGTCCCCTCTGTCTCCTATTCTGCTGCCTCCTCTGCCTCCTGATCTGCTGTCTCCTCTGTCTCCTAATCTTCTGTCTCCTGATAAGGCAGATAAATGTGTTCTTTACATTTGAGCCCTGCATGGATCAGTCACCTATTCATTCCAAAGGTGGAGTCCTGGCCATTCGCACGTCAACGATGGGAAGCCATCATCCCGCCACCTCTCTTTATCGCCAGTGTGAAGGATGAGCCCAGACCCAGGGTGACGCCACATCGCCCCCCTCTATCCGCCCGTGCCCCCTGGGCTGCATTCAGCGAGATAGAGGAGGGAAGGAGGGAGGGAGAGAAGGGACAGTGAGGGGTGCGGAAAGGAAAGGCAGTTGGGAGAAGCTTGTCGAGGAGGGTGGCTATCTGATAAGGACAGGATCCAATGGCAGCGAGAAGGGAAGGAGTGTCTGTGTCACACTGTGGCGTCTCCAATCCGAGCGATGAGACCTCGTCTTCTAGCTAGGTATCTCCCCAAATCCGACACGACACACCTTGGCTTGTCGCAAATGGAGTCTGAACAAGCCATGGCGAGATGAGCTGGAAGGATAAACATGTCAGCGACTCAGCTGGCATCCTTCTGAGACTTCTCCAAAGCTTTTCTTTTCTTTCACCATGGCCCCCCTCAGGTCTGATCTAGGATCAGGACCTTCTGTGCATACTATCTCATTAATTATTCAACTCCAACTATGAAATGCTTTCTGAATACTGGCCCAGGTGTTTGTCCCTGTTCCAAACAAACCGTATACACTACTGTAACCATGTGCCAGGGTACTGTAGGACGCCCCAGATGATATACAGCACTTGCTGCTGCTATGGAGCCTGGGTAATGAGTCACTCTACCCCTGGAGAAAAACAATTGTGTATTTTTAAACTGCATCCTTCAGCTGTTCTTTGCTCCCAGGAGCAGTGCCTAGCTGCCGGCCTGTTAGATCTTGGTTGGCTGTGAAATTAATGCAATTTTCAGCAGTTGGCGCTAATGGGCATACGTGGACCCACTCCTGGTCCAACCAATGGACCTGTTGGTGAGAACTCAACTCTCAACACATCACAATGGGCATGAGATTGCATGTATGAGTTCTAGAAGTGACACGTGTCGAAAGCACTGTACTGTAAGTTGTTAGGACAAAACGTCAGAGAATTTATAGTGCTGATAATGGAGGTTCCAATATTAGTACAGTAAACATGTATGTGAGCGAGTACTTTCCCTAAGCAATGTTTCAATGGGCAGGGGGTCATATGAATCCAATTCCAAAGTCATTACAACTGTCATCTGACCTCTGAATTCAATACTTTCAAGTTAATTGCACCTCACCCTGCTCTTTCTGGCAATCATCATCATCTGACATTGTTTGACTGAGTATCTGTGTACGCTGATGCTTGCATGCCTGTGTACCTCTGTACCTGTGTGCCTGTGTACCTGTGTACCTGTGTGCCTGTGTACCTGTGTGCCTGTGTACCTGTGTACCTGTGTGCCTGTGTACCTGTGTGCCTGTGTACCTGTGTGCCTGTGTACCTGTGTACCTGTGTGCCTGTGTACCTGTGTGCCTGTGTACCTGTGTGCATGAAATATGAAATAGCAGCCAGCCAGCAGAGGCAAGAGACACACAGAGCAACAAAGCCCACTTGATCTCCACTCATAAACAAAGCTGTGCTCTGCAGCTGAGGATTCTGCATACAGAGGCTGTCTGCATTCCCGCCTCATCACTTGGGCAGACATCACCTGACAGCAGGGATTTCCATCATTCTGCTGAGCTTCAAACACAGCGGTTCCCACTGGGCAAAACGGGTTGAATCAAAAACAATTCTCCGTCATTTCAACCCCCAAAATCATTGTGATGATTTTGAATCAACATGGAAAACTTATGTAATCAATTTAAGGGCATTTAGTATTTTCTTCATCCTACTTTTATCTTAAACATTTGACATTTGTTGTTGATTTCACGCTGAATTCACTTGAGTTGACAACTAACCCATGAGCGTGCACGCACACATACACACAGACACCAGTTCCCACTGCCAGTGCTACAAGCCCCTGTCCCGATGATGTGAATGCTCCAGTTTTAGAGTTTTCACAGGTTCCCTAATGCAAACAATACTTATTTGGGACTCGCTGAAATAGATCATGTGTACCCCCTCATCAAATCCTCATTAGCAAGCCTTTCTTAATGACCAATATGGGTATTCTTAATTATGCACAGTTTTCTTTGCAGGAAATGGCTTTTTAACAGAATCATGGACAATAGCAGGGCGATATACAACAGTCACTTGATTAGCGTTAGAGAACAATCACAATGCCTTTCTATGTCTATGTATGAAAAGAGCGACCTTGCAGTACAGCATCGTGGTTGGTTTCCATAGTTCCATTAGCTATATGGAGGGAGTTGTTGGGGATATACGCTATTCAGCTGGATAAGATACACATCCCTACAGTATCCCATTCAGTATCCCATAGGACTGAAAAGAGCTCTGTACAGTATCTTTGGCTAACAATAGAACATAATGTTTCCCATCCCCTTTCTACATTCATTATCCGTTGGATGTTTGTCAATGCAAACTGCCTGTTGTACAACAAAGAAGCAAAGATGGTATATCATCAATTACAGTGTATAAGTGTACAGCCAAATAACGAAAAGCAAACACTTAAAGTATGTATTTTTTATAGTCACAAAATAGCTTCAAAACAGATAGCCAGCACGACAATCAACATAAATGTTTAGATAATTTATACCTACTCATTCAAACTTCTTTTATCTTACTAGCCTGCTGCTAGCATTAATATCTCACAGTTGCCAATGAAACCAACAACTGTTAAACACAATTTCAGGCCAGCTAAATGTTTGGAGTTTATGTCTTCATATATCAAAACAACAGAGATGAAAATATGCTAAAGTAGGTCTTTGTCACTTAGCAAATGCCAAAGTCTATACTTTAAAAATATGCTACTGCTTTGTCACTTCAGAAATGCCTTAGCCTATACTTTTTAATCAGTTTGAGGACCTGTGTAGCCTCGATACATAAAGGAGCTTGACAAGCACATTATGATTAATGATGCATTACCCTCTGGGTCTGAATAAGAGCTCAATTAGCCGCCAGGGCTAGGAGGGCTAAAAGCTTGTCATTAGCTCCACAGGCTAATCCCATGTCTTTTGTTACTCTTGGTAACCGCATGGGGTTAGAAGGAAAGCATGTCCAACATCTGTTAAATACATAGCCTGGTAACTGCTTTTATGAAAAACTATTCAACAACATAACAACATACTGTTCGTAGCACAATCCTTGCAGTTGTCATTTATGTGACGGTGACTGTGTGACATGACTTACCCATATTCCCCATCTACCGCTGCTCTCCTCTCTTGCCCTTGGTGGCTGCGCCTGTGATAACAATCACCGAGAGAAATTAAATTAAACTATTTTAAGTTAAATGAGTTCCTCCATGATGTTAATATTTGATGGAGGCTGAGCCTTCTTGGCCTCCTGAGAGGAATCAGCCATGCTTAATCCACACTCCTTCTCCCTGGGGTCTTTCCGCACTGCTTTAAGTGATAGAAGACTTGTATCTTCTCCTCATGAGGCACAACAGGGAAAGGCTGAATAGGCTGAATATTTCATATACTTCATATAGTGTCCCAAATGGCCCCTTCTTGCCTACATCATGCACTCATTTTGATTAGTGCCCATAGGGAATAGGGTGCCAAATGGGACACAACCATAGCTACAGTATGCACCAGTTATACAAGGACAGCTAGTACATCACATCACAGAACACCAACAATACAGCACAGTTGAGTACAGTTTGTGCTGTTCCCTCTAGTGAGGACCATGCCCTCATGGGAAAACATGGCTTGCCATCTGCTCTACCTGCCTCAGTGGAAACAACAGACAGAAGGAAAGACAGAGAGACCGAGAGAGAAGAGAGAGAGACTGACAAAGACTTAGACAGAGAGAGAGAGAGGAAGACAGATAGACGCAGAGAGAGGGAGCACCACTCCAGAACAGATTGCAGAGGCAGTGGCACAGGTACAAGGCAACTAGCTAAATGCAGGATGAAAAGAGCCGTCAGAGTGAGAGGATTTGATCAGGGGGGCTGGGCTGACACTGTAGACCCATGACTGATGCATATTGCGGCAGGCACAGAAAATGAGCCACTGTGCAATGGGGAGGAGAGCAGAGGAATTAGCTTCGATAGAAAATGTAGCCATGAGGAGAGACACCAGAATCATGCACACACGACTCACCTCAATCAGAATACTAAGTAGCCCGCTGATATTTTTAATAGATTAAGATTAATGTGGGCCAACTGACTCACACAGCCACGCATGCATTCACGCACACACATATGCATGCATGTAAGCATACTCACACACCCCCTCACCCACTACCCCAAACACACCCTCCCTCCCTCCCTCATCCACTCACCACCCTAGACACACCCTCCCTCCCTCCCTCCCTCCCTCACCCACTCACCACCCTAGACACACCCTCCCTCCCTCCCTCCCTCACCCACTCACCACCCTAGACACACCCTCCCTCCCTCCCTCCCTCACCCACTCACCACCCTAGACACACCCTCCCTCCCTCCCTCCCTCACCCACTCACCACCCTAGACACACCCTCCCTCCCTCCCACACCCACTCACCACCCTAGACACACACACCCTCCCTCCCTCCCTCACCCACTCACCACCCTAGACACACCCTCCCTCCCTCCCTCACCCACTCACCACCCTAGACACACCCTCCCTCCCTCCCTCACCCACTCACCACCCTAGACACACCCTCCCTCCCTCCCTCCCTCACCCACTCACCACCCTAGACACACCCTCCCTCCCTCCCACACCCACTCACCACCCTAGACACACACACCCTCCCTCCCTCCCTCCTTCTCGGCCTCCCTCCCTCCCTCACCCACTCACCACCCTAGACACACCCTCCCTCCCTCCCTCCCACACCCACTCACCACCCTAGACACACACACCCTCCCTCCCTCCCTCCCTCTCTGCCTCCCTCCCTCCCTCCCTCACTCACTCACCACCCTAGACACACATACCCTCCCTCCCTCCCTCACCCACTCACCACCCTAGACACACACACCCTCCCTCCCTCCCTCACCCACTCACCACCCTAGACACACACACCCTCCCTCCCTCCCTCACCCACTCACCAACCTAGACACACACACCCTCCCTCCCTCCCTCTCTGCCTCCCTCCCTCCCTCACCCACTCACCAACCTAGACACACACACCCTCCCTCCCTCCCTCCCACACCCACTCACCACCCTAGACACACACACCCTCCCTCCCTCCCTCTCTGCCTCCCTCCCTCCCTCCCTCACCCACTCACCACCCTAGACACACACACCCTCCCTCCCTCCCTCACCCACTCACCACCATAGACCCTCCCTCCCTCACCCACTCACCACCATAGACCCTCCCTCCCTCCCTCACCCACTCACCACCATAGACACACACACCCTCCCTCCCTCCCTCACCCACTCACCACCATAGACACACACACCCTCCCTCACCCACTCACCACCATAGACCCTCCCTCCCTCCCTCCCTCACCCACTCACCACCATAGACCCTCCCTCCCTCCCTCACCCACTCACCACCATAGACCCTCCCTCCCTCCCTCACCCACTCACCACCATAGACACACACACCCTCCCTCCCTCCCTCACCCACTCACCACCATAGACACACACTACATAGACAGCAGGCAAATATTATGAGACGGTGGAAGAGATCCAAGCGTCTCAATGTGTCATGTAGTAAAGTTGTGAGAAAAGCTCAAGCTTGCCCCCTAGTGGTCATCCCCGTCCCACCAGACCAACTCTTAACATGGTCTCTGCTCCACAGGGAGTCTTGGATGTCCTTCTTCTGATTGGGTGGGCTTGCTGTTACTACTTTATAATGAAATACCCTAACACAGCTCTGATCAAAAGCCCTATTAATCATTTTGTCCTGTACAGACCTAAATCCCCACTCTCCAAACTCCTATATAGGTTAACATTGATTGCGATTTCATATGAGACTCCATTCCATGTTTGTAGTATAGTTAATAAGTCCTCCATGGCAGTAGTATAAGATGTCTGAGAGCCACTGTGACTATGTGATCACATTCTCTGTGCCTTGGTCTCTGTAGCTCGTCTGAAACATGCCTTTCTGTCAGAAGGAAGGAGTGTGTGCGTGCATGCGTGCTTGTGTCTAAAGGAGGAGGGGCAGAGAAAAAAAAAAAGCTCATTATATGGTCTGCGATGAATCCATTAGAAACAGTATTCATTGATTCATGATTTGATTCTGCTTGACATATCTCTACGAATACGTTTCTGCAGTAAATGGGGGCAATCAACAGCACTAACACACACACACACACACACACACACACACACACACACACACACACACACACACACACACACACACACACACACACACACAGGAGAGAGAGAGAGAGAGAGAGAGAGAGAGAGAGAGAGAGAGAGAGAGAGAGAGACATGTGTGCACACACACTCAAACACAATTGTTCTGGCATCATAAGGTACACTAGGAAGACAGAGGGAGCTCGGCTGCAGTATTTAACAACAGTAGAATGATACAACAACCTGTCAAGAGAGGTGTTGCTTAGAAAAGTGTATGGTAATTTATTGCCCAGCAGCTTGCATTAAGTCAAGAAGTAGATGAATCCTATGACAAATACAATTAAAAGCATCCAAAAAAAGTGATCTATTCTATCAAGAAGGAACACTTTGAAAAATCCTCCATAGTTCAACAACACATTAAAATAGTGCTATATGGTTCTTTGTCACAAGGCAACTGAAACCGGAACACAAACCAATGCCAGAGGATGAGCTTTACATCACACACATGATACAGTGCTTTATGTGTTGTGAACATATACAGTAGCAACACAAGAGGCGGATGGCACTGGTATTCATTCAAATCTTCTGCAACCTTCAATTCCTTGCTCTGGCATCACCTGTCACTTTGATGTGATGTAGGAGTTTAGGGAATCTCACTCTTACATCCCATCCCTCTATGGGGAATCTCTACCTCACATACTATCCGTCTTTGGAATATAGGGTAACACCTCGCCCTCACGTTCCATTCATTTGAGGAAAATAGGGTAACACCTCGCCCTCACGTCCCATTCATTTGAGGAATATAGGGGATCACCTCGCCCTCACGTCCCAGTCATTTGAGGAATATAGGGGATCACCTCGCCCTCACGTCCCATTCATTTGAGGAATATAGGGGACCACCTCTCCATCACGTCCCATCATCTGTGGAATATAGAGGACCACCTCTCCATCACGTCCCATCCATCTGTAGAATATAGGGGACCACCTCGCCATCACGTCCCATCCATCTGTAGAATATAGAGGACCACCTCTCCATCACGTCCCATCCATCTGTGGAATATAGGGGACCACCTCGCCATCACGTCCCATCCATCTGTGGAATATAGGGGACCACCTCGCCATCACGTCCCATCCATCTGTGGAATATAGGGGACCACCTCGCCATTACGTCCCATCATCTGTGGAATATAGGGGACCACCTCACCATCACATCCCATCTATCTGTGAAATATAGGGGACCACCTCACCCTCATGCCCCATCCATCTGTAGAATATAAGGGACCATCTCGCCATCACGTCCCATCCATCTGTGGAATATAGAGACCATCTCGCCCTCACACCCCATCCATCTGTGAAATATAGGGGACCACCTCGCCATCACGTCCCATCCATCTGTGAAATATAGGGGACCACCTCGCCCTCACGTCCCATCCACCTTTGGAAAATAGGGGACCATTTTGCCCACACGCCCCATCCATCTGTGAAATATAAAATTTAAATTAAATTTATTTTAAGAATTTAAAATGTCAGAATAGTAGTTGAGAGAATGATTATTTCAGCTTTTATTTTTTTCATCACATTCCCAGTGGGTCAGAAGTTTACATACGCATTGCCTTTAAATTGTTTAACTTGGGGTAAAACGCTTCGGGGAGCCTTCCACAAGCTTCCCACAATAAGTTGGGTGAATTCCTCCTGACAGAGCTGGTGTAACTGAGTGAGGTTTGTAGGCCTCCTTGCTCGCTTTTTCAGTTTTGCCCACAAATTTTCTATGGGATTGAGGCCAGGGCTTTGTTATGGCCACTCCAATACCTTGACGTTGTTGTCCTTAAGCCATTTTGCCACAACTTTGGAAGTATGCTTGTGGTCATTGTCCATTTGGAAGACCCATTTGCAACCAAGCATTACCTTCCTGACTGATGTCTTGAGATGTTGCTTCAATATATCCACCTAATTTTCCTACCTCATAATGCCATCTAGTGGCATCCGCCCCTCCTGCAGCAAAGCACCCCCACAACATGATGCTGCCACCCGTGCTTCATGGTTTGGATGGTGTTCTTCGGCTTGCAAGATGGTGTTCTTTCAGGCATTTAGAAATTGCTCCCAAGGATGAACCAAACTCGTGGAGGTCTACAATTTTATTTATGAGGTCTTGGCTGATTTATTTTGATTTTCCCATGATGTCAAGCAAAGAGGCATTGAAATACATCCAGAGATACACCTCCAATAGACTCAAATAACGTCAATTAGCCTATCAGATGCTTCTAAAGCCATGACATCATTTTCTGGAATTTTCCAAGCTGTTTAAAGGCACAGTCAACATAGTGTATGTAAACGTCTGACGCACTGGAATTGTGATAAATTAAATAATCTGTCTGTAAACAATTGTTGGAGATTTGACTTGTGTCATGCCCAAAGTACATGTCCTAACCGACTTGCCAAAACTATAGTTTGTTAACAAGACATTTGTGCCGTGGTTGAAAAATGAGTTTTAATGACTCCAACCT
The DNA here is from genome assembly GCF_036934945.1 of Oncorhynchus masou masou. NCBI lineage: Eukaryota > Metazoa > Chordata > Actinopteri > Salmoniformes > Salmonidae > Oncorhynchus > Oncorhynchus masou. Next base: position 13,543,805 of record NC_088236.1, on the reverse strand, counting down.
AAGTGTATGTAAACTTCCGACTTCAACTGTAGGTATTACAGACTCGGTCAAAGGGTGGTTGAAAAGACAGTGAAGACACTTGTCAGTTGGTCCGCGCATGCTCTGAGTACACTCCTGGTAATCCGTCTGGCCCCGCGGCCTTATGAATGTTGACCTGTTTAAAGGTCTTGCTCACATCGGCTACAAAGAGTGTGATCCCACAGTCGTCAGGAACAGCTGGTGCACTCATGCATGTTTCAGTGTTGCTTTCCTCTAAGCTTGCATAAAAGGAATTTAGCACGTCTGGTAGGCTCGTGTCATTGGGCAGCATGCGGCTGGGATTTTAGTCCATAATGGTTTGCAAGCCCTGTTACATGTAGTGATTCCTATGTTGATGATGTAAAGAATATTTGCTGTTCTGTGGTGTGTAATGAGGAGTAACCAGTCACCTCACTTGACGCATTTATGAAACTACTTACTCCAGTTACTAATAAGCACGCACCCGTTATGAAAATGACTATAAACAAAACTGTTAACCTGTTGAAATTCTAGGGGCGCAATTTCATTTTTGGATGAAAAACGTTCCCGTTTTAACCTCTTGAAACTCCCCATCCCGGATCCGGGATTGTGACTAAGCCTCAGGCTCATTAGCATAACGCAACGTTAACGATTTCTGAAAATCGCAAATAAAATTAAAATAATGCGTTTGCTCTCAAGCTTAGCCTTTTCTTAACAACACTGTCATCTCAGATTTTCAAAATATGCTTTTGAACCATAGAAATTGACTAATTTGTGTAAGAGTATGCAAAGCTAGCATAGCATTTTGTGTAGCATGTAGCACGCAACATTTTCACAAAAGCCAGATAACCAAATAAATAAAATCATTTACCTTTGAAGAGCTTCTGATGTTTTCAATGAGGAGACTCCCAGCCACATACCAAATGCGCAGTGTTTCCTGAAAGCGTCTGTGTGTAGGAGAAATCGTTCCGTTTTCTACATTGCGCCTGGCTACCGAAACGAACCGAAAATGCAGTCACCTACAACGTGAAACTTTTCCGGATTAACTACATAATATCGACCGAAACATGGCAAACGTTGTTTGGAATCAATCCTCAAGGTGTTTTTTCACATATCTCTTCATTGACATGCAGTTCTTGGAAGCTTGCTTCTCTCTCTCTGCTCCATGGAAAAATACTGGCAGGTGACTTTTGCGCACCAATTTCGGCGCAGGACACCGGGCGGACACGTTGTAAATGTGGTCTCTTATGGTCAATCTTCCAACGATCTGCCTACAAATACGTCACAATGCTGCAGACACCTTGGGGAAACGACAGAAAGGGCAGACTCATTCCTCTTGCGTTCACAGCCATATAAGGAGATCATGAAAGACAGAGCCTCAAAAATCCTTGTCATTTCCTGGATGCCAAGTCATCTTGGTTTTGCCTGAAGCTCACGTTCTAGGGCACGCACAGAGCTATTTGTATTTCTGGACACGTCAGAGTGTTTTCTTTCGAACAGTAGCAATTATATGCATAGTCGAGCATCTTTTTGTGACAAAATATCTTGTTTAAAACGGGAACGTTTTTCTTCCAAAAATGAAATAGCGCCACCATAAGTGTAAGAAGTTAAACAAGATATTTTGTCACAAAAAGATGCTCGACTATGCATATAATTGATAGCTTTCGAAAGAAAACACTCTGACGTGTCCAGAACTGCAAAGATATTTTCTGTGCGTGCCCTAGAACATGAGCTTCAGGCAAAACCAAGATGAGACGGCACCCAGGAAATGAGCAGGATTTTTGAGGCTCTATTTTCCATTGTCTCCTTATATGGCTGTGAATGCGGGAGGAGTAAGTCTGCCCTTTCTGTCGTTTCCCCAAGGTGTCTGCAGCATTGTGACGTATTTGTAGGCATATCATTGGAAGATTGACCATAAGAGACCACATTTACCAGGTGTCCGCCCGGTGTCCTGCGCCGAAATTGGTGCGCAAAAGTCAGCTGCAAGTATTTTTCCTACTGAATTTAGAGAAGAATACAGGCTTCCACGAACGATATATCAATGAAGAGATATGTGAAAAAACACCTTGAGGATTGATTCCAAACAACGTTTGCCATGTTTCGGTCGATATTATGGAGTTAATTCGGAAAAAGTTTGACGTTGTAGGTGACTGAATTTTCGGTTCGTTTCGGTAGCCAAATGCGATGTACAAAACGGAGCGATTTCTCCTACACACAGACGCTTTCAGGAAAAACTGAGCTTTTGGTATGTAACTGAGAGTCTCCTCATTGAAAACATCCGAAGCTCTTCAAAGGTAAATTATTTTATTTATTTGGTTATCTGGTTTTTGTGAAAATGTTGCGTGCTAAATGCTACTCAAAATGCTAAGCTAGCTTAGCATACTCTTACACAAATTAGTCCATTGCTATGGTTCAAAAGCATATTTTGAAAATCTGAGATGACAGTGTTGTTAAGAAAAGGCTAAGCTTGAGAGCAGGCGCATTATTTTAATTTTATTTGCGATTTTCAGAAATCGTTAACGTTGCGTTATGCTAATGAGCCTGAGGCTTTAGTCACAATCCCGGATCCGGGATGGGGAGATTCAAGAGGTTAAATCCCCTTGGATTGATGAGGAATTGAAAAAATGTGTGGTTGAGAGGGATGAGGCAAAAGGTAGTTAAGTCTGGCAGCCCAACTGATTGGCAAATGTACTGCAAATTAAGAAATCATGTGACTAAATAAAAATAAAAATAAACTACACTATGAAACAAAGATAAACTATATAAAGAATGATAGTAAAAAGCTTTGGGGTGCCATAAATTATATTTTGGGAAAAAAAGCCAACTCGGATCCTTCATTCATTGAATCAGATGGCTCATTCATCACAAAGCCCAATGATATTACAAACTAAATTAATTACTTTTTCATCGGCAAGATAAGAAAACTTAGGGATGACATGCCAGCAACAAATGCTGACACTACACATCCAAGTATATTGGACCAAATCATGAAAGACAAGAATTGTACTTTTGAATTCAGTAAAGTCAGTGTGGAAGAGGTGAAAAAATTATTGTTGTCAATCAACAATGACAAGCCATTGGGATCTGACAATCTGGATGGAAAATTACTGAGGATAATAGCAGAAGATCTTGCCACTCCTATTTGCCACATCTTCACTTTAAGCCTACTGGAGAGTGTGTGCCCTCAGGTCTGGAGGGAAGCTAAAGTCATTCCACTACTCAAGAATAGTAAAGCCCCCTTTACTGGCTCAAATGCTTCTGGAAAAGTGGTGTTTGACCAGATTCAATGCTATTTCACAGTAAACAAATTGACAACATAATTTCAGCATGCTTATAGGGAATGACACTCAACAAGCACAGCACTCAGACAAATGACTGATGATTGGCTGAGAGAAATTGAGGATACAATGATTGTGGGGTCTTGTTAGACTTCAGTGCAGCTTTTGACATTATCGATCATAGTCTGCTGCTGGAAAAATGTATGGGTTATGGCTTTACACCCCCTGCTATAATATGGATAAAGAGTTACTTGTCTAACAGAACACAGAGTGTGTTTTTTAATGTAAGCCTCTCAAATATAATCCATTTAGAATCAGGAATTCCCCAGGGTAGCTGTTTAGGCCCCTTTCTATTTAAATTTTTTACTAACTACATGCCACAGACTTTCAGTAAAGCCAGTGTCTATGTATGCGGATGACTCAACACTATACACGTCAGCTACTACATTACATCATTACTACAGCGACTGAAATGACTGCAACACTCAACAAAGAGCTGCAGTTAGTTTCAGAGTGGGTGGCAAGGAATAAGTTAGCCCTAAATATTTCTAAAACTAAAAGTATTGTATTTGGAACAAAACACTAACTAAACCTCAACTAAATATTGTAATAAATAATGTGGAACTTGAGCAAGTTGAGATGACTAAACTGCTTGGAGTAACACTAGATTGTAAACTGTCATGGTCAAAACATTTTGATGCAGTAGTAGCTAAGATGGAGAGAAGTCTGTCTATATTAAACTGATGCTCTGCCTTCTTAACAACACTATCAACATGGCAGGTCCTACAGGTCCGAGTTTTGTCGCACCTTCACCACTGTTCAGTCCTGTGGTTAGGTGTCACAAAAAAGGACTTAGGAAAATTGCAACTGGCTCAGAACAGGGCAGCAGGGCTGGCCCTTGGATGTACACAGAGAGCTAATATTAATAATATGCATATCAATCTGTCCTGGCTGAAAGTGGAGGAGAGATTGACTTTATCACTACTTTTATTTTTGAAAGGTATTGACATGTTGAATGCACCGAGCTGTCTCTCTAAACTACTGGCACACAGTTCGGACACCCATGCATACCCCACAAGACATGCCACAAGAGGTCTCGTCACAGTCCCCAAATCCAGAACAGACTATGGGAGGCACACAGTAGAGCAGGCACTACATAGAGCCATGACTACATGGAACTCTATTCCTCATCAAGTAACTGACACAAGCAGTAAAATTAGATTTAAAAAATAGATAAAACACACCTTATGGAACAGCAGGGACTGTGAAGCAAAACAAACATTGGCACAAACACACACTCACACTCACACACACATGATCACATACACACTATACATACGCATGGATTTAGAACTGTAGATATGTGGTAGTGGTGGAATAGGGGCCTGAGGGCACACAGTGTGTTGTGAAATCTTTGAATGGATTGTAATGTTTTTAAAATTGCATAAACTGCCTTAATCTTGCTGGACCCCAGGAAGCGTAGCTCCTGCTTTGGCAGCAGCTAATGGGGATCCATAATAAATACAAATACAAGGTCATCAGACGAGCGTCACAGCCGGTGTGGTAGGATTCAATCCTAGTCCTGTATTGACGTTTTGCTTGTTTGATCGTTCGTCTAAGGGCACAACGGAATTTCTTATTACCATCCAGATTAGTGTCCCGCACCTTGAAAGTGGCAGTTCTAGCCTTTAGCTTGATGCAGATGTTGCCTGTAATCCATGGCTTCTGGTTAGGATATGTACACACATTCACTGTGGGGACGACGTCCCTGATGCACTTATTGATAAAGCCGGTGACTGAGGTGGTATACTCCTTAGTGCCATTGGATGAATCCCGGGAACATATTCCAGTTTGTGCTTCCAAACAGTCCTGTAGCGTAGCATCCACCTCATCTGACCAATCATAGATACAAGAGGGTAAATAGAAAATATTCACGAGAATGGTGATATTTAGCAGAGTTGGGGACTTGACGAATTGGGGACTATTTGGCATAATTGGAGACTTGAAGTTGGTACTCAGCCGACAGTGAATGAATGACAAGTCTGATATTTGGGATCTGAGCCTGAAGTTGGACTACTGTGCAAGTCTACCATGTTCCACCGCAGTCCCCAAGCAGTGCAGCGCACATGCCTTATAGCAGGATATCACCACCACTTTGGAGACCTGGCTGTCAGACCTTGGCTCAAAGTCAACGTTTATCTCTCAGAGGCCAAGTCTTGGCAGGGGCTGAGAATAGCTACAGTTTTTGCAACAGAAGCCTTAGTTGTTTGTTGCTTCATTCAGTTGATTGGATTTATGTGGTTTGATGAGAGGCTTACTTCCCTTCCTTGCCAAATACTTCCCTTGTTTCCGCAGGTCTAATGGGGTAGAACATGTTTCGAGACGGTATTTCTTATCGGAAACAACAAGGGCCCAGAATTTTTACCCGGTCAGGTCATGTAATCAGGTAAAAATGTAAATCTTTGCAAGATTCTTATTTCTTGTATACGGAATTATTATTCTCTCATTCACAAGAGTTTCTGGTCAGGAAAACCTGCTGGCGCTAAATCATTTTCCAGGTTTTTAAAGTTTCTTATTTGAGGTATAACAAATTGTCATAATTTAATTCTAAAGCACTGTTAGGTTCTAAACAAAGAGAGTCCTACCTTATCAGTGACTGAAACCAGATGTTGCCCTTTGCCTCTCTCAATAGGATACATGAGATTTAACAATAGCATGTTCTGACAGAATGTTCTGTAAACTTTCTGTACTCCCTTTCTCACTCAGTAACTTTCCATACACCTAGTTCTGATCTGTTATACATCTATAAATCGTAGTATGGAATCCAACAGTACAATGTGGAGAAAGAGTAGTGATTAATGGATATGAATCAGAACCCAGCGGTCCTATTGGCACCTAGCTCAGAGTCACACACCTAAACTTTAAGACTTCTCCTAACTAACTTTAAGACTTCTTCTAGCTAACAGTAAGACTTCACCTAGCTAAAGACTTCACCTAGCTAATTTTAAGATCTCCTAGCTAACTTTAAGACCTCCTAGATAACTTCAAGACTTATCCTAGTTAACTATAATACTTATTCTATAGCTAACTTTGACTTCTTCTAGCTAACTTTAAGACCTCCTAGCTAACTTTAAGACCTCCTAGCTAACTTTAAGACCTCCTAGATAACTTTAAGACTTATTCTAGATAACTTTAAGACCTCCTAGATAACTTTAAGTCTTATTCTAGATAACTTTAAGACTTCTCCTAGCTAACTTTAAGACCTCCTAGATACCTTTAAGAATTATTCTAGATAACTTTAAGACCTCCTAGATAACTTAAAGACTTATTCTAGCTATCTTGCCTCCATCATGATTTAATAAGACATGGTAAACAACTCTGACTGACAATCCTGATACACCAACCCATTATCTTAACATTTCTGCTTCCCTTAGCATAACAAATTGGTTGTCCTAACTACGACACCCCTACAGAATGTAGGATAAATTAGGATAAAAAGAAGGAGGGGATAAACATATATTTGTGAAAAGAGAACCTATTCATTTTCATGGATTACATCCCCAGACAACATTAGACTACATCCATCAGATGACTACGTATCACAACAACTACGTAACACACAGACAAGCAGACAGAACGACCAAACAACAGAGAGAGACTGAACAACAGAGAGATTTTTTATTTTATCTTTATTTAACTAGGCAAGTGAGTTACTAACAAATTATTATTTACAATAACAGCCGAAGAACAGTGGTTTAAGTGCCTTGTTCAAGGGCAGAACGACATATTTTTACATTGTCAGTTCGGGGATTCGATCTAGCAACCTTTCAGTTACTGGCCCAACACTCTAACCACTGCCTGCCGCCCCGATAGAGATAGACAGACAGCCAGGCAGACAGACAGAATGAACGACAGAGCGCCAGACAGACAGACAGACAGACAGACAGACAGACAGACAGATAGACAGACTGAACAACAGACAGACTGAACAACAGACAGACTGAACGACAGAGAGATAGACAGACAGACAGACAGACAGACAGACAGACAGACAGACAGACAGACAGACAGAATGAACGACAGAGCGCCAGACAGACAGACAGACAGACAGACAGACAGACAGACAGACAGACAGACAGACAGACAGATAGACAGACTGAACAACAGACAGACTGAACGACAGAGAGACTGAACGACAGAGAGATAGACAAACAGACCAAACGACAGACAGAGACCGACAGACAGGGATCAAATCATATGGAAACAAATAGGATGAGCAACTGCCCTTTACAGTTAAAGTGCCCCATTACACAAGGTTACTATCGACCTTATGCGGCAGGCTGATGCTGCTCTACCATTGAGCAAACAGGGCTTAGTGGGGGGGGGGGGGGGGAGCAAAGCTAGCTATCGCATTATTGGGAGGAAAAAAGGGACTTTAGGGATTAAAGTTTTTATTTTTTGAATTGAATATCAGAATGTGGGAACAGGCTGGGATAAATAAACAAAAGCAATGAAATCCTCTTGTCCCTTTTGAATATTTTATATCATCGTGTCTGCTTGTGTTTAAAACAGATTTCTTTGTTTTGTTTGGTGACTGTTGAGTATGTATGCGAGTGTGCCTGACAAGGGATTTAGTCCTTTGAAGGCTTGTTTCCAATATGAGATGACCAGGTGGACCATATCGGGAGAGAAGGAGAAAGAGAACGGAGATAGAGAGAAAAGGGAGAGAGAGCGAGAGAAAAAGGGAGAGAGAAAAAAAAAGTAGAGCGAGAGAGATTGAAGGGAGAGAGAGAGAGAGAGAGAAGGGAGAGAGAGAAGGGAGAGAAAGAGAGAGAGAAGGGAGAGAAAGAGAGAGAGAGAAGGGAGAGAGCGAGACAGAGAGATAGAGAGAGAAGGGAGAGAGCAAGGTATTAATTAAGCATGCACAGGGATACAGGGAGACTAGCAATAGAGTAATATAGAGAGAAACTGAATAGAAATAGGTACTCTTAAACGCCCACCGCAGTCAAAAACATGTGTTTTATATATCTTTATACACTATGAGGTTGGAATAATACTGTGAAATTGTAAAAATTATGATAATGCCCTTTTAGTGTAAGAGCTGTTTGAAAAGACTGCCTGAAATTTCAGCCTGTTTTGGTGGGATGGAGTTTTGGCCTGTCACCAGGCAGTAAATGAGTTACTAGGCCAACAAGAAAGAGAGTTCTAAACTTCTCTGCCAATAACAAGTAGTTTTCAATTGTTCCCTCCCCACTCAGACCACTCCTAGACAGTTCTACTGTAGCTACATTCTTGTTTGAGAAAATGCTCTTTGCTAAGAAGCTATTTTTCTTTCCATTAGACCATTTTAATTGAAAACAATCACATTAAGGTACTTAACTATTACCCAGAAATTATTTGATATTGAAATCAAAACAACTGCATTGGACCTTTAACAAAATTACCTTATTCACACTGGAGTATTTGCCTTTAAGCCTGTGTAAATGTCAGGAATTGAACACCACCATGCAGAATGACGTGATGAATCTCAGACAGTCTCTCTCCTCTCTCTGTAAGACCCAGATCTTATCAGGAGGACAGAGGACTTAAAGTCAACTTATGCTTAAAGGTGTAACAAATCAACACTTTGAAGATGAAGGCGTAGGCTTATTTTTGTGTCAGTTCCACTTTCCCAACGGGAGTCAGCCACGTACTTCAGTTCAGTCCCGTAGAAGACCCAGACCCCCACACCTGAGAAGATAAGATATCTGCTTTTCTCTTCAGAAGAAAGGTATCTGAGCTGCTTGAAAAGATAAGGTGACATCACTCCGCCAGCCCTCAACGGTCAGTCTGGTCAGCAGCTCAGATAACAACCTGGAGCCGTGCCGCTGGAGTGGTGACTGGCAGCCCCTTGAGTAGGCAGCTAAGAAGGTAACTGGAGAAATGAGCTGTCGCTCATGTTTGGGGATAGGTTGAAATGGTCCTCATATACACTACAAGCACCTTGGCCATTCAATTCTTAAGCTGCCCGAAGAGAGATAGTGAGTGATAATACTATGGTAAAATGTGAACCTTATCTATTTGTGTATTCTTCAGCATTTCCTTTGCAGCTGTATTGATTTCTCAAGCAATAGACACAATATCCAAACATATTTTGAAACAATGAATCATTTTCGGTTGTGAGGTTCACTGAGAACCTAATTCTCCTTTCGCTGACTTCTAACTTTACTGCACCCTCTGTATTATCAGAAGCCATACCATGGCAACATACTTTTGAGGGATTACAAAATGGAGGGCACCAAAGTACAGCAGTAGGGATCCAAACCAACGGAAGTGACTCGGGCAACATCAGAAAGGCAGTAATTCACAGCAGCAGTGTTTTGTGATTGTAACCGTTGAACCCAACATGTCCGAGAGTTATTTCAGAACAGTGGTGCTCCTGAAAGTCTCATGGCAATTCTCTTCAGTATGTTTATTGGTGTTTGACTCACTTGACTCATTCCTTTTAGCTCCTAGTGGAGCAGAGGCCCAAATGCATCTCAAAAATGTGAGAGTTTTACGTAGTCAAAACTTTAAAGCAGAACTACTAAGCAGGGCACTAACACGCTCCTTGGCGTCATCAGTTTTGTTTTGATTTCACCTCACAGTAGCGAAAGCCAATTTGAGTGCAACTTTTCATTCATCATGCCATTCTAATTACCCCGAAGGCAATTAGCCGAGCCAATAAGTCGTGTTAGCTATCACCCTTAGTAAATCATAGGCTAATATCCTCATGGCATGCTGTAACGTCTATCAAGATGACAGGCGATGGCGGGCAGGTATATGACATGAATGAAGAGAACAGATTGGAGCAGAGCCACAGATATATGTAAAAATGTACTGTTCATATATAGCTCTGGATGGGAGGCTTCTTAAAAACTGAGAGAGTGTACCAAGAAGTATGTAGTGTATGTAAAAGGGCATGTAGGAGGTATAGATCTGTTGAAAAATAACTTCTTTGGTTAAAGACGTAAAGACTGGGTTTGAAGAGGAGAGATGAAAGCAGGTGGAGAATGCTGTGGAGTGTATCAGTATTCACACACTCCTCTATCTCTCTCTCTCTCTCTCTCTCTCTCTCTCTCTCTCTCTCTCTCTCTCTCTCTCTCTCTCTCATCCCCCATTCCTTTTCAGAAGCGTATCTATCTTCTCTCTGTCTTCAGTCTCTCTCTCTCTCTCTCTCTCTACCTCCTCCTCTCTCTCTCTCTCTCTCTCTCTCTCTCTTTCCCTTTATTTTCTCCCGCATAGTACATAGGACCACTTCACATCATAATGCACCTTCAGGATTATTTTTTGTTGTTGTTGACTTCACTGTTTGCTGCATCTTAAACATGGAATATGAGGTGACAGAAAAGTTTGGTGGGAAAGAGAGGGAGGCAGGGAGGATTGAATGGTTGAAGTTCACTTTGAAAACCTGGAAAACTTACTCTGACTGACTGTGTTTGGCTGAGTCCCATATGGGAGTATTGTGCCTCGCCTATTGTAGCTAGGGACATGGTTGAAATGTACTCAATATTGAAAGAAAGAAAACAAAAACAGTTGGCTGGAAAACTTTCAAAGAACGGCTACAGTGATGAAATATACATGGGGTTCTGCTACTGGGCAGGGAATGAGAGAGAGAGGCGTTTGTCTGTTAGGTGAAGAGGATGAGGTGTGTGTTACTGTGTAAGGGGCGGAAGTTGGATCCACCAAAATAGATGATATTCCCATCTCCCTGATGCTGTGGGAGGGAGGCACGAAAACAATGTACCGCTGTTTGTGTTTTCACACATTTAGACTTTTGCTTTTCACGCTCCTCCCCTCTTAGATTCATGCCACTGAGTTTCTACCCTAACAGCCCTCCCATGTCAGCTCAAACCACTGAACTGAACTGAGACAGACAGACAGGCCACCTTTCTCAGCCTGACTGTTGCTGCTTACAGGGAATATGTGTGTTATTATCACGATAGTGGTACAATGACGTACTAAGAGGCCCATCTTGGAATTACATGCAAATCAAACCATGCTGCCTATATTCATGTTCTTTCCCTATAGTTACACCTGTGTTTTACACCTGTATCACAAACTGTATGCTACAACTATGACAACATAGTCACACAGCTACTGTTCACACATAGTGACAGTTGGTTGTGAGAGCGTCTGTCTGTCTCTCTCTGTCTGTCTGAAATAGAGGATACAGTTCATTTTCATTTACATTTTTCCTTTTTTTTCCCCTCGTTCTCTTTTTTCATTCTTTATGTGTTTGATTTTTTTGGGCCGTTTTATTCTCACAGAATTTTTATTTGGGCTGGCATTATTGGCATTATTTGGCTGGCATTATTGGCATTATTGGGCTCGCATTATTGGCATTATTGGGCTGGCATTATTGGCATTATTGGGCTGGCATTATTGGGCTGGCATTATTGGCATTATTGGGCTGGCATTATTGGCATTATTGGGCTGGCATTATTGGCATTATTGGCATTATTGGCATTATTGTTATTGGGCATTATTGGCATTATTGGGCTGGCATTATTGGCATTATTGTCATTATTGGGCTGGCATTATTGGCATTATTGGGCTGGCATTATTGGCATTATTGGGCTGGCATTATTGAAATTAACAGAAGATAAAAGGGATCCGGCGCTTTGTTAATATCTCTTTGAAGATGCAGTCAAATTGGCAGTAGAATCCCTGGCCCTTTTGCTCTCCTCCTGTATTCAATACGTTGAGTAGAGAGGAGGAAAGGTACTGCAGACTCAGCGAGGCAACACAGCTCCCCAAGGCTCTCCCTCTCTCTCACTCTCTCTGTCTCTCTCTTGCTCTCGCTCTCTCCCCCTCTCTCTCTCTCTCTCTCTCTCTCCCTCTCTGTCTCTCTCTTGCTCTCTCTCTCTCCCTCTCTGTCTCTCTCTCTCTCTCTCTCTCCCTCGCTGTCTCTCTCTTGCTCTCTCTCTCTCCCTCTCTGTCTCTCTCTCGCACTCTCTCTCTGAATTACATTTCAATTTAAGGGCTATATTGGCATGGGAAACCTATGTTTACATTGCCAAAGCAAGTGAAATAGAAATTAACAATACAAAATGTACAGTAAACATTACACTTACAAAACTTCCAAAAGAATAAAGACGTTTGAAACGTCATATTATGTATATATACATAGTGTTTTAATGATGTGGAAATAGTTAAAGTACAAAAGGGAAAATAAATTAACATAAAAATAGGTTGTATTTACACTGGTGTATGTTTTTCACCGGTTGCCGAGTGATTTTCTCGTGGCAACAGGTCACAAATCTTGCTGCTGTGATTGCACACTGGTATTTCACCCGATAGATATGGGAGTTTATCCAAATTTGATTTGTTTTGGAATTATTTTTGGGTCTGTGTAATCTGAGGGAAATATGTGACTCACCACCTGGATATGTGACTCACCAGAAACACCAGAATTTTTTTTTGTATTTTATACATTTGATAAAAGTAGAGCTACAAACTGGTGTATCATACACTGTATTTTTGAGGAACAATGGAAAAGTAATTCTGCTTTGAAAGTTGATAAACTTGTAAACTCACTTTTGAGAAAATGGCCTTTGGCTGTTTTGGTATCTAGTGAAGAGCTCTTCTTTGTCGACACCCATTCAGCATCATTCACACCCTCTTAAGCTTTAGCCCCACCCATCTCGTTTTGCTCTCGGAGCATTCAGAGCGCACATTTAACTCTCTGGCCGATTATTTATTTATCTATAACATGAAAACAGCCTAACCAGCTATGCTGGCAACAATTGTATTACTCTTTTTTGTTGAAGTTTACTGATATTCAGCGGGTGATGTACACTTTAGCTTAAGACATGTAGCTAGCTAGCTTGGTAAACAATGAACCAAGCTAGGTAAACAACGTGTAAGATCACACACGTCACGTAATGTTAGCTAATGAGCCAGCCAGCTAACATTTGCTATTTAAACAACAATGAACATAGTTCCAAATCATGTCGTTACGACCCTGCATGAATCTGCTGGGAGCTTACCAACCAAGTTCAATGTTAGCTAGCTAAAATGAGGCTCTAACTAGCAAAGCAAACAGCTCTGGGAAAGGAATAATAATGCTCATAAACGTAAGGTTTGCTAGGGAGCCAGCCAGCTAACGTTAGCTAGCTCGCTAACAGTACACTTTAGCTTAATAGAAGTAGCTAGCTAGCTAGGTAACAATTGTTATTATTTTTATTGTTTTTATTTAACTTTTATTTAATTAGGCAAGTCAGTTAAGATCAAATTCTTATTTACAATGACGGCCTACCAAAAGGCAAAAGACAAAATGCCTCCTAGGGGGATGGGGGCTGGGTTTAAAAATGTATTTCTTTATTTTTTTATTTCACCTTTATTTAACCAGGTAGGCCAGTGGAGAACAAGTTTTAATTTACAACTGTGACCTGGCCAAGATAAAGCAAAGCAGTGTGACAAAAACAACAACACAGAGTTACACATAAACAAACGTACAGTCAATAACACAAAATAAAATAAAAATAGAAAATCTATGTACAGTGTGTGCAAATGTAGAAGAGTAGGGAGGTTGACAATAAATAGGCCATAGAGGTGAACATAATTGCAATTTAGTATTAATACTGGAGTGATAGATGTGCAGATGATGATGTGCAAGTAGAGATACCAGGATGCAAAAGAGCAAGAGGGTAAGTTATAATATTAGGATGAGGTAGTTGGGTGTGCTATTTACAGATTGTCTGTGTACAGGTAGAGTGATCGGTAAGCTACTATGACAGCTGGTGCTTAAAGTTAGAGAGGGAGATATAAAACTCCAGCTTCAGAGATTTTTGCAGTTCATTCGTCATTGGCATCAGAGAACTGGAAAGAAAGGCGGCCAAAGTAAGTGTTGGCTTTGGGGGTGACCAGTGCAATATACCTGCTAGAGTGCGTGCTATGGGTGGGTGTGACCAGTGAGCCGAGATAAGGTGGGGCTTTACCTAGCAAAGACTTATAGATGACCTAGACCAGTGGGGTTGGCAACGGATATGTAGTGAAGGCTAGCCAACGAGAGCTTACAGGTCGCAGTGGTGGGTAGTATATGGGGCTTTGGTTATAAAACAGATGACAGTGTGAAAGACTACATCCAGTTTGCTGAGTAGAGTGTTGGGGGCTATTTTGTAAATTACATCACCGAAGTCAAGGATCGGTAGGATAGTAAGTGTTACGAGGGTATGTTTGGCGGCATGAGTGAAGAAGGCTTTGTTGCGAAATAGGAAGCTGATTCTAAATTGTATTTTGTATTGGAGATGCTTAATGTGAGTCTGGAAGGAGAGTTTACAGTCTAATCAGACACCTAGGTATTTATAGTTGTCCACATATTCTAGGTCAGAATCGTCCAGAGTAGTGATGCTAGTTGGGCGGGAGGGTGCGGGCAGCAATCAGTTGAAGAACATAGACTTAGTTTTACTGGCATTTAAAAGCAGTTGGAGGCCACGGAGGGAGTGTTGTATGGCATTCAAACTCATTTGGAGGTTTGTTAGCACAGTGTCCAAAGAAGGGCCAGATGCATACTGAATGGTGTCGTCTGTGTAGAGGTGGATCAGAGAATCACCAGCAGCAAGAGTGACATCATTGATATATACAGAGAAAATAATTGGCCTGAGAATTTAACCCAGACGGCTGCACAGTACTGTCTTTTTTTGATGGCGGTTATGATATCGTTTAGGACCTTGAGCGTGGCTGAGCTGCACCCATTACCAGCTCGGAAACCAGATTGCATAGTGGAGAAGGTACGGTGGGATTTAAAATGGTTGGTGATCTGTTTATTAACTTGGCTGTCGAAGATTTTTATAAAGGCAGGACAGGATGGATAAAGGTCTATAACAGTTTGTGTCTAAAGTGTCTCCCCCTTTGAAGAGGAGGATGACCACAGCAGCTTTCCAATCTTTGGGGATCTCAGACGATATGAAAGAGGTTGAATAGGCTAGTAATAGGAGTTTCGGCTGATCATTTTAGAAAGAGATGGTCCAGATTGTCTAGCCCAGCTGATTTGTAGGGATCCAGATTTTGCAGCTCTTTCAGAACATCAGCTGTTTGGATTTGGGTGAAGGAGAAGCAAGGGGGGTTGGGTAAGTTTCTGCAGGTGGTGCTGAGATGCTGGCCGAGGTAGGGGTAGCCAGGTGGTAAGCATGGCCATCCGTGGAAAAATGCTTCTTGAAATTGTCGATTATCATTGATTTATCGGTGTTGACAGTGTTTCCTACCCTCAGTGCAGTGGTCAGCTGGGAGTAGGTGCTCTTATTCTCCATGTACTTTACAGTGTCCCAAATCTTTTTGGAATTAGTGCTACAGGAAGCAAATTTCTGTTTGAAAAAGCTAGCCTTAGCTTAGTACATTGGTTCCTGACTTCTCTGAAAAGTTGCATATCGCAGGGGCTATTCGATGCTAATACAGAATGCCACAGAATGTTTTTGTTCTGGTAAAGGGCAGTCAAGTCTGGGGGGAACCAAGGGCTATATCTGTTTTTAGTTATAGCTTTTTTGAATGGGGCATGCTTATTTAAGATGGAGAGGAAAGCACTTTTGAAGAGCAACCTGGCACCTCTACTGACGGGATGAGGTCAATATCCTTCCAGGTTATCTGGCCTAGGTCGATTAGAAAGGCCTGCTCGCTGAAGTGTTTTAGGGAGCATTGGACAGTTATGAAGGGTGGTCGTTTGACAGTAATGAGGGTTGGTCGTTTGACTGCGGACCCATTACGTACGCAGACAATGAGGCAGTGATCACTGAGATCCTGGTTGAAGACAGCAGAGGTGTATTTAGAGGGCAAATTGGTCAAGATGATATCTAAGAGGGTGCCCATTGTTATGGATTAAGGGTTGTACCCGATAGGTTCCTTGATAATTTGTGTGAGATTGAGGGCATCTAGCTTAGATTGTAGGACGGCCAGGGTGTTAAGCATGTCCCAGTTTGAAGATAGATATGGGGTCCAGGGCACAGCTGGGGGCTGAAGGGGAATATATAACAAGTGGCAACGGTGAGAGACTTGTTTCTGGAAAGGTGGATTTTTAAAAGTAGAAGCTCAAATTGTTTGGGCAAGGACCTGGATAGTATAACAGAACTCTGCAGGCTATCTCTGCAGTAGATTGCAACACTGCCCCCTCAGGATAAGACAACATAGCATGGTAGAAACACAACATCACAACAAAATGGTAGCAACACAACATTGCAGCAGCACAACATGGTAGCAGCTCAAAACAGGGTACAAACATTGTTGGGCACAGACAACAGATCAAATGGCAAGAAGGTAGAGACAACAATACATCACGCAAAGCAGCAACAACTGTCAGGTTAACACAACTGTCAGTGTAAGATCACGCACGTCACATAACGTTAGCTAACAAGCCAGCAAGCTAACGTTAGCTAGGTAAACAAAATTAACATAGTGCCAAATCATGTCGTTACTACTCTGCATGAATCTGCTGAGAACTAACCAAGAAAGTTCAATGTTAGCTAGCTAAATTTAGGCTCTAACTAGCAAAGCAAATAGTTCTGGGATACGAATAATAACTTCATACAAATAACATTAGCTAGGGAGCCAGCCAGGTAGCGTTAGCTAGCTAACAGTACACTTTATCTTGAAATTAACCACTTTCTGTCAACATTAGAAACATGTAATGTCTGAAAATGTAGCTAGCTAGAGTATCTAACCCACATACATCATCATGCATCATCATGCCTTACGGATACAAATCATTTTTCCAACAATTGTTTACAGACAGATTATTTCACTTATAATTCACTGTATAACAATTCCAGTGAGTCAGAAGTGTACATACACTAAGTTGACTGTGCATTTAAACAGCTTGGAAAATCCCATAAAATGATCTCATGGGTTTCGAAGCTTCTTCTAATTAATGTAATTTAAGTCAATTGGAGGTGTACCTGTGGATGTATTTCAAGGCCTACCTTCAAACTCAGTGACTCTTTGCATGACATCATGGGAAAATCAAAAGAAATCAGCTAAGATCTCAGAAAAAAATTGTAGACCTCCACAAGTCTGGTTCATCCTTGAGAGCAATTTCCAAATGCCTGAGGGTACCATGTTCATCTGTACAAACAATAGCACGCAAGTATAAACACCATGGGACCACGCAGCCATCATACCGCTCAGGAAGGAGACGCGTTCTGTCTCCTAGAGATGAACGTACTTTGGTGCGAGAAGTGCAAATCCATCCCAGAACGACAACAAAGGACCTTGTGAAGATGCTGGAGGAAATAGTTACAAAAGTATCTATAGCCACAGTAAAACGACTCCTATATCGACATAACCTGAATATCCGCCCAGCAAGGAAGAAGCCACTGCTCCAAAAACGCCATAAAAAATACAGACTACGGTTTGCAACTGCACATGGGGACAAAGATGGTACTTTTTGGAGAAACGTCCTCTGGTCTTTGAAATCAAAATTGAACTATTTGGCCATCGTTATGTTTGGAAGAAAAAGGGGGACGCTTGCAAGCCGAAGAACACCATCCCAACCGCGAAGCATGGGGGTGGCAGCATCATGTTGTGGGAGTGCATTGCTGCAGGAGGGACTGCTCCAGTTCACAAAATAGATGGCATCATGAGGTAGGAAAGAAAATTATGTGGATATATTGAAGCAACATCTCAAGACATCAGTCAGGAAGTTGGGTGGCAAATGGGTCTTCCAAATGGACAATGACCCCAAGCATTCTTCCAAAGTTGTGGCAAAATGGCTTAAGGACAACAAAGTCAAGGTATTGGTGTGGCCATAACAATGCTCTGACCTCAATCCCATAGAAAGTTTGTGGGCAGAACTGAAATTGTGTGTGCGAGCAAGGAGGCCTACAAACCTGACTTAGTTACAACAGCTCTGTCAGGAGGAATGGGCCAAAATTCACCCAACTTATTGTGGGAAGCTAGTGGAAGGCTCCCCCAAACGTTCTGACCCACTGGGACTGTGATGAAAGAAATAAACGCTGAAATAAATCATTCTCTCTACTAGTTTTCTGACATTTCACATTCTTAAAATAAAGTGGTGATCCTCACTGACCTAAGACAGGGAATTTTTGCTAGGGTTAAATATCTTCAATTGTATATTGTAGACCAATCCTCTCTCCTCTCTCGGCATGTCCAGCCCACTCATTATCTCAGCCAATCATGGCTAGTGGGATGGTTGCCAACTTTTTTTGTGGCTTAACCAAGGCTCATAATTTAACAATTGTATTCATATTTACAGATGGCATACACATTGTTGTTAAGGTACATGAACGTTCACATGTTCCAGAAGGCATTTCTGCCAAAAACAAAAAACAAAACATTTAAATGTCTCTCCTGTGAAGTTGTGACTTGCAACTTGCGCCTTGTTTCCTGAAACGGGTCACATTTGTCCCTAATATGGTCATACATTTGGCATGAGGTTAGGACGTGCATCTCAGTTTCCACTTCATTTTGTGGGCAGTGTGCACAGCCTGTTTTTTCTTGAGAGTCAGATCTGCCTATGGCGGGCTCTCTCAATAGCAAGGCCATGCTCACTGAGTCTATATATATTTAATTAAGCTTCCTTTAATTTTGGGTCCGCCATAGTTGTCAGGTATTCTGCCACTGTGTACTCTCTGTTTATGGCCAAATAGCATTTCAGTTTGTCTGTTTTCTTTTCAGCATTTCAAGTAATTATATTTTCTCTTGATTTGCTTGTGTCTAATTGTGTTGCTGTCCTGGGGCTCCTTGGGGTCTATTTGTGAGCAGAGCCCCAGGACCAACTTGCTTAGGGGAATCTTCTCTAAAAAAATCTCTCTGTAGGTGATGGCTTTGTGATTTTCTTTATTTAACTAGGCAAGTCAGTTAAGAACAAATTCTTATTTTCAATGACGACCTAGGAACAGTGGGTTAACTGCCTGTTCAGGGGCAGAAGGTCAGATTTGTACCTTGTCAGCTCTAGTCCAACTCTCTAACAACTAGGCTACCACCCCAATTATGGAAGGTTTTGGATTCACTTCCTTTTAGCTATTCGTAGAATTGAACAGCTCTTTTCTGGATTCTGATAATTAGCGGGTATCGGCCTAATTCTGCTCTGCATACATTATTTGGTGTTACATTACATACAGAGGATGTTTTTGCAGAATTCTGCGTGCAGAGTCTCAATTTGGTGTTTGTCCCATTTTGTGAATTATTGGTTGGTGAGCAGACCCCAGACCTCACAAACCTAAAGGGCAATGGGTTCTATGACTGATTTATGTATTCTTAGTCAGATCCTAATTGGGATGTCATATTTTATTTTACTTTTTATGGCATATAAGGCCCTTCTTGCCAGCTTTGTGGTGCTGATGTTATTGGTTGCGCTGATGTTTAGGCCGAAGCATGAACTATAGTTTTTTTGTGTGCTCTAGGGCAACGGTATCTAGATATAATTTGTATTTGTGGATCTGGCAACTGGACCTTTTTAGATCACCATTATTTTTGTCTCACTGAGATTTACTGTCAGGCCCCAGGTCTGACAGAATCTGTGCATAAGATCTAGGTGCTGCTGTAGGCCCTCTTTGGTTGCAGACAGAAGCACCAGATCATCAGCAAATAGTAGACATTTGACTTCAGATTCTATTAGGGTGAGGCGAGATGCTGCAGACTGTTCTAGTGCCCTTGCCAATTCATTGATATATATGTTGAAGAGGGTGGGGCTCAAGCTGCATCCCTGTCTCACCTCCTGGCCCTGTGGGAAAGGGAAAGGGGGATAACTAGTCAGTTGTACAACTGAATGCATTCAACTGAAATGTGTCTTCCACATTTAATCCAACCCCTTTGAATCAAAGAGGTGCAGGGGGCTGCCTTTTTTTAATTTTACCTTTATTTAACCAGGCAAGTCAGTTAAGAACAAATTCTTATTTTCAATGACGGCCTGGGAACAGTGGGTTAACTGCCTGTTCAGGGGCAGAACGACAGATTTGTACCTTGTCAGCTCGGGGGTTTGAACTCACAACCTTCCGGTTACTAGTCCAGCTCTAACCTCTAGGCTACCCTGCCGCCCCTGTCGGTAGCCATGCCATCTAAATAAATATGTGTGTGTTTTGCCTATTTTAAATGCACACTTTTTATTTGTGTACACAGATTTTATTATGTTGTATGTTTTTCCCCTAACACTGCTTCCATTCATTTGTATAGCAGACCCTCTTGCCAAATTGAGTCAAAAGCTTTTTTGAAATCCACAAAGTATGAGAAGACATTGCCTTTGTTTTAGTTTGTTTGTTTGTTTGTCAAAGAGGGTGTGCAGGGTGAATACGTGGTCTGTCGTACGGTAATTTGGTAAAAAGCCAATTTGACATTTGCTCAGTACATTGTTTCACTTAGGAAATGTACATGTCTGCTCTCTCTCTTCCACATCTTGTATTTATTTTTCAGAATGTTGTTTTGTCTTGTCACCTCATTGTTCTTTCTGTCTTAATCTCTAAAAACCCAGATAAGACGTCTCAGAAAACAATCAGACATCTGGAGTTCATGGATGGTTCAACAGATGTTCTAAATACACATCCTCCCATGCGGATGTTCCACTACCAGTTTAAAGTGAACAAATTGAAAACGGCCAAATCTCTGCTTCGTGTGAACCATGTTCCTCGAATAAGCACTCTCTCTCTATCTCTCTCTTAGTCATTAGCTAAATGCTTTATGGACGCCTCAACTTTGTGTCATTACAGAGTTGAGCAACAGAGAGACAGGGAGAGAGAGAGAGACATGCATGCCTGATTTTTCAAGAATCCTCAAGTAGGGCTTAAAATTAAAGTGTTGGAACCACTCAAGAAGCTTTATCCTCCTCTCCTCGATGTTGCCCAAAATGGCACCCTATTCCCTACAGTGTGTACTACTTTTGACCAGAGCCCTATCTTTATAAGGAATAGGGTGCCATTTGGTACGCATCCTGTTTCTCTATCAGCGCTCAGAAGCCCAGTCCGTCATCCATCTCCTCCACTCTGAGAGAGAGCTGTTGAACCAACCAATGTGGCATCACATCTCGCTGAGACGTTAATACTCCGTTAATTACTCTCATCTTGACCTGGGACTAAAAGGAGACCCTGTGTTTCCATGATCTAGCGTAGAAAACGCATTAGCTCACGCTCTCTTTAATAGCTTTAATTAGCCGTTAACGGCAGACGGTTTGCCGCTAAGTGACCGATGAGTCAATATGGTAACATGTTTCTAATATGTATAGCTATGGCCCTCAATGTTTGTCTAAAGAGATGCAATGGGATTGTGTTTTGTATGGAGATGGCGGTGATAATATATGCCAGATGAATCTATCCAATTTTAACAAATTAATATCCTATCCTGTAACAGGCAGCGAGGCAGCAACTCAGACATGCCATATCAAATGATTACGCTGACCTAGTATCTGTTTTCCTTTTCAGATCATAATGAATATAACAGTGGGGACCTGATCCTAGATCAGCACTCTTACACTGAGACACTTTGTGAATAAGTGCCCAGTACCTTTGCCTCTTGCTTCAGCAAAAAAACTATTTCAGAGCATGATGGTGTTGATAGCAGAACCTTCACTGCTCTAGCCATCATAAGTAATGTAGTTTCTAGTCTATAATTTATCCATTTGCTGGATGATGGCCGGCCCAGTCAGTGGTGAACTCTATTCACACTGGATGATGGAGCTAATGGGTACTGATGGTTTTTAATGTAGAGTGATATTCCACTCAATACAGGCCAGCACCACTGATATTATAACGGGGTTGGGCCTCTGAAACTGTTTCAGGGAAAAGCAACAAGCGTTGACTTATGGGAAATTAAAGCAGCACTTCTCAATCTCTGCTTCCGCCCTTCCGCCTGTTCGAATCCCTAAGCTAGGCAAAACATCTGTCGATGTGCCCTTGAGCAAGGATCATAGCCCTAATTGCTCCTGTAAATCGCTCTGGATTAGACCATCTGCTAAATTACTATAAGTGTAAAAGTCTAAACCTAATAATAAACCAAACAGTGAGTCATAGCACCTTTATCACACAGAGGAGGGTGTCGCTTTCATTGTGTTTCTCCTGAGGAGTCACGAAAACACCTCTTTCTATCATGGTGTTTTTCCTGACACAGGAGCAGTGGGAGATGCCAATGTGATGCCTATGATATTTACTGTGAATCTCCTTCTGACAATATGCTCTCTCTACTCTACCGCCTAACCCATGTGTGAGTCAGTGTGCAGGCATACATGCCTGTGGGAGTAAACAAAGGGAGAAAAACACTGTGAGAGGGAGGGACAAGAGGAGGTCCATGCATGCTGTCTATCCTGGCTCACATTGCTCTGTGTTGTAGAACGGTGTGCCGCATGGTGGGAATCGCTTCACAGTCAGGCACGGAACTCAATATGGAGAGAGAGAAAACATAACATGTCAATTATCTACGGCACAACCGCTGAAAGATTCATTGGAAATCGCCGGAATGTTCCACAAGACCAAGCATCTCTCAGAACAGAGAAGAAAGATCAGCAGTAGTGTAAGGCTAGCTGAATAATTACCATGTTAAGTCAACAGCATTAACATCGGATCTCAAGTAATAATAGTCTGGGTGAATTATATATAGTAGAATTAAGTTGATTACTTGAATTATGAAAAAAGGTAGTCAGATGTTAAAGGACTGGTCATTTTCTTTGAATAAGCCAAATCTGAAGTCATATCTGCAATGATTTCATTGTTTCTGGGAATCCAGAATGTTTAGGGGACCCTACCATCCAACAGCATGCATGACGTATCATAAGAATTCATTTCCAACTATTTTTTTCCCCTGACAGTTGGAGCATTGTTTACTGGGAGCGCTTGTCTTTCTCAGTCAAGTTAATTGCTGCAATGATTGGATTAACTGGAAACATGAACAGACAAGTGAACAGGAAAAAACAAGTTCCGATTATGATTAGCAGTATGGATAACTGAGCCACCCAGACATCTCCTCTGAATCTCTGCTCTCATTAGATCGATTCTTCCAGCGTCACCATCACACACAGACCGCAAAATCAGAATAAACTAAATAATCCCACACAGCATGTCATGAAGCCCACACACACACACACACACACACACACACACACACACACACACACACACACACACACACACACACACACACACACACACACACACACACACACACACACACATGCACACGGACACACACACATGGAAATGGCTTAAAACGGACACACAAGATGATGTTCATAATTGTGTTCCGACAAAGCTGTTGAACTGGACCAGGGTTCATCATGACCCAGGCTTCAGGTCAAGAAGTCCTGGCCATTGGTTCCCATGCAGAGGGCAAAGCTGTTATGATGTTAATACAACCAGCTGCTTTGCCCTGCCCTGTTGGAAGTGATGTTGAATGTGATCTGACTCTTGCCAGGCCATGGATGGGATCAATGGGTGAGGTGAGGTCAATGTGAAAACAGCACACACACACGCACGCGCACACGCACACACACACACACACACACACACACACACACACACACACACACACACACACACACACACACACACACACACCATCTTATCTGATGAGGGAAAAGCCATAGCTCTGGTTGCATGCTCTCCTGCCAGCGAAGCCAGGCCATCAAGGCAGGCCTCCCACTGAAAAGGATCCATGTTCAATCCTCTATGATCCCCCCCTTAGTCCCTGCCCCTCCCCCTGAGCACACCAGATTACTGATATCATTATAATGGACGGTCTGGCAGAGTGGCTGCGGTCACATTTAATTTGGCATGTCCTGATATCTACACTAGATAATCAGCCTTTACACCTAAGGGAGGGAGGGAGGGAGGGAGGGAGGGAGGGAGGGGAGGGAGGGAGGGAGGGAGGGAGGGAGGGAGGGAGGGAGGAGGGAGGGAGGGAGGGAGGGAGGGAGGGAGGGGGAGGGAGAGGGAGTGTATCCAAAAGACCTAGAGAGGTAGAGAGACAGAGAACGATAGAGAGAAAGGTTGAGTGAGAGAGACAGTGAAGGAGAGAAAGAGAGAAAGGTAGCATGAGGGAGAGAGAGAAGAAAGAGAGTGTTATTCAGCATACACACCAAAGGGGCGAAGGGAGTCTGGCTGCACTTGTCAGATTTACATTCTAATGAGAGTAACCTACTTTAGGCTTCTCAGAAGACACACAGTAGAAACTGATTCACTTGGACATCTCTCAACACTGATGAAACATTTAAAGGTGCAATCTGCAAAATGTTCACCTCTTCAATGGTCAATTCGATTAACAATACCTATTATATTCTTGAGGGAAATAATATGTGCCTCTCGAGTTTATTACAACTGGTTAAAACAATGTTGTTCTCATGGACTGATCTCATTCATGTGGCTTTATAATAAACCAAGTGGAAGGGCTGTCGTTTGGATGAAAAATTAGTTATGGATTGTTCTTTTAAAGGGGGGCTGGTGTTTGCTTCCTTATATAGTGCATATTTTTCGAATATCCAACACTGAGATCCTATAAATATGTCATTCTATGGGTATCAATATTGCACAAACATATGATTTCCTATGTGATGACTGGGCTGAATGTACTGTATTACTGATGACATAATCTGACTTCATTCATTATACTTCAATACTATGATTTGATCAATACACAATCAGTATTGAGTCATCCCTACTGAGGTCAGTAGAATTGTTAATGTGAGGGAAAAGTTCCTATCAACTGCACCAGGATTCCTTCTCTTGCAGGCTGCTCTCTTGCAGAAACGTATTGGATATATAGGCTATTTTAACTATACAAGGTGCATTTCATTTACCACTTTATCCGTATTGGCATTGTTGAGAAGAAGTGTCACAGATCTTCTAGCATTACATTTAGTTTGTGCATTTAGTAAACTCCATCTTCACCACTCTCCATCTAAACTATTCCTCGACTCCCTTGGAAAGAGTTTTATTGAAGACATTCAGGCCAGCTAAAGAAAGTTATTTATCAGTTGGTGGAAATGTGAATTCTTGTTTGAAAGATACTGGCATCTATGTTTTGCTGTTGCTCCCTCCCGCAGAATGTGCTTTCAGTCCTACAACAGATACATTTCCCCAGAGCAGCAGAGTGACGGCCTGAAATGCTATTTCCTTTGAAGGGCTTACCATACATATTTCAACTGTGCACTACCAACAACGCTCAGGGAGCAGAAAACACATCACCAATCTCCTCCACTGCACTGCAATGGGATTCTATTCATCCAAGCTGAGCATCTATCCATTGTTCTATCAATGTATTTACAGTGTCTCTCTGTATCTCTCTTTACACTCATCTGTCAGAGTTTAGGTCTAGAGACTTGAAAGCTACCATTTTGAAGGTGTGATGGAAGAAATCAGCATACAGAAATGTATTTGTTCTTCGCAAGAAAAAAATATATACTATATATGCAGTGATACATGCAAGTCAAGAAGCCCCTTTAAAGTGATCTTTTGAATTAAATTTTTAATGAAGATGAATAGAACACAGAACAGGAAGGTTCTAAGAGTGAATAGAATAGAACCACTAAAAAAATGCAGAGTTCTTCGAACAAAGATCACAGGGTTGTAAAAGAAAAGATTCACCATCGGTCTCTTTATTTTCCAGTAGCAACTCATGCAAAATAGAGGAGGTAGATCAGAGGAATTCAGAGAGAGACCAACGTTTTCGCTCAATACTAATGAGATGAACACTGCCAGAAATATATCTATGAATATCTATCTTTCTGGAGAGAAAAAAAAACTGTTTGAGTTCTTTCCCTTAATCCATTCCCTATCAGATCTAGGCTAATCATCACTTCACAGCCTTCTTGTTGCTGGAAACATCTCAGCTAATAAAACACATCCAACATCCAAAGACTCAGAGCTGCCTGAGCTGCAAAGCCAGTCGAAGCAGGTCAACTCTGATATTAGAAATGGACATTCTTTCCAGCTGACCACTAATACTCAGTCATTAACATATTATTCCATCATAACAAACTGAGATTGACACATATAAACCATCATCGGTATCAGGAACATATCTCAGTTATGACTGATCAATAAACATGATTGATCAGATATGAAGGGCACCATATACTATGTCTGGGGGCTCTGTCTGGATCAAACATCACTGTAGAACAGGGGCGTTCAAACCCCCTGCTTTTATTCCGTCCCTGGTAGTTGATTGATTATAATTATATTTATTGAACTAGAGTTCACTCACTAGGACGTACACCACTGGCAAAGATTAAACCTAGCAGTGTAACAGCCTGGATTTGAGCACTCTGCTGTAGTTTGTGGGTTCTGATTACACCATAGTTGCTTTCTCCTCTTTACAAATAATCTAGGATCGGTTCTACCTAACCTCTGTCTTAACCTTCACCATTGTGATCTAAAGTACCAGGCCAGTATGCCTACACTAAAGCAGGAGAGTATACACAGACTGACTAAAGAAGGATCGGCGCGAGGCTACGTGCTGACTGAGTTATCAGCCTGATAAAGGCTCTGTTCAACCATCTCATTTAAGAACTGCTTCTTCTCTGCCTAATTAACAATTTACTAGGCCATCAGTCAGCCCCTCCATTGTGGCATAATCAGCGTCACAAACCGAACCGATCGCACCGGCACTCTGAAATGCACCCTTTCATGAGAAGTACATACACCAGGACATGCAGCATTCAGTCACCATAAGGTTGACTTGTCATTGTGTTGGATGTGCTCGTGCCATAACATGAACCCTCTGTATCAAATGAACTGATCCCAATAGGCTTGGTTAACTAACTCTGTGTCAGATAGGGTTAACTTCATAGACATGGCACAGTACTACACAGCATTAACCCTCAGTGTCAGATAGGGTTAACTTCATAGACATGGCACAGTACTACACAGCATTAACCCTCAGTGTCAGATAGGATTAACTTCATAGACATGGTACGGTGCTAGATAGCATTAACTAGCTGTGTCAGATAGGGTTAACTTCATAGACATGGTACGGTACTAGATAGCATTAACTAGATGTGTCAGATAGGGTTAACTTCAAAGACATGGTACGGTACTAGATAGCATTAACTAGCTGTGTCAGATAGGGTTAACTTCCTGGACATGGTACGGTACTAGATAGCATTAACTAGCTGTGTCAGATAGGGTTAACTTCATAGACATGGTACGGTACTAGATAGCATTAACTAGCTGTGTCAGATAGGGTTAACTTCAGATGGACATGGTGGTACGGTGCTAGATAGCATTAACTAGCTGTGTCAGATAGGGTTAACTTCCTGGACATGGTACGGTACTAGATAGCATTAACTAGCTGTGTCAGATAGGGTTAACTTCATAGACATGGTACGGTACTAGATAGCATTAACTAGCTGTGTCAGATAGGGTTAACTTCCTAGACATGGTACGGTACTAGATAGCATTAACTAGCTGTGTCAGATAGGGTTAATTTCATAGACATGGTACAGTACTAGATAGCATTAACTAGCTGTGTCAGATAGGGTTAACTTCCTGGACATGGTACGGTACTAGATAGCATTAACTAGCTGTGTCAGATAGGGTTAACTTCATAGACATGGTACGGTACTAGATAGCATTAACTAGCTGTGTCAGATAGGGTTAACTTCCTGGACATGGTACGGTACTAGATAGCATTAACTAGCTGTGTCAGATAGGGTTAACTTCCTGGACATGGTACGGTACTAGATAGCATTAACTAGCTGTGTCAGATAGGGTTAACTTCATAGACATGGTACGGTACTAGATAGCATTAACTAGCTGTGTCAGATAGGGTTAACTTCAAAGACATGGTACGGTACTAGATAGCATTAACTAGCTGTGTCAGATAGGGTTAACTTCCTGGACATGGTACAGTACTAGATAGCATTAACTAGCTGTGTCAGATAGCATTAACTAGCTGTGTCAGATCAGATAGGTTAACTTCCTGGACATGGTACGGTACTAGATAGCATTAACTAGCTGTGTCAGATAGGGTTAACTTCATAGACATGGTACGGTACTAGATAGCATTAACTAGATGTGTCAGATAGGGTTAACTTCAAAGACATGGTACGGTACTAGATAGCATTAACTAGCTGTGTCAGATAGGGTTAACTTCCTGGACATGGTACGGTACTAGATAGCATTAACTAGCTGTGTCAGATAGGGTTAACTTCATAGACATGGTACGGTACTAGATAGCATTAACTAGCTGTGTCAGATAGGGTTAACTTCCTGGACATGGTACGGTACTAGATAGCATTAACTAGCTGTGTCAGATAGGGTTAACTTCCTGGACATGGTACGGTACTAGATAGCATTAACTAGCTGTGTCAGATAGGGTTAACTTCATAGACATGGTACGGTACTAGATAGCATTAACTAGCTGTGTCAGATAGGGTTAACTTCAAAGACATGGTACGGTACTAGATAGCATTAACTAGCTGTGTCAGATAGGGTTAACTTCCTGGACATGGTACGGTACTAGATAGCATTAACTAGCTGTGTCAGATAGGGTTAACTTCATAGACATGGTACGGTACTAGATAGCATTAACTAGCTGTGTCAGATAGGGTTAACTTCATAGACATGGTACGGTACTAGATAGCATTAACTAGCTGTGTCAGATAGGGTTAACTTCCTGGACATGGTACGGTACTAGATAGCATTAACTAGCTGTGTCAGATAGGGTTAACTTCATAGACATGGTACGGTACTAGATAGCATTAACTAGCTGTGTCAGATAGGGTTAACTTCATAGACATGGTACGGTACTAGATAGCATTAACTAGCTGTGTCAGATAGGGTTAACTTCATAGACATGGTACAGTACTAGATAGCATTAACTAGCTGTGTCAGATAGGGTTAACTTCCTGGACATGGTACGGTACTAGATAGCATTAACTAGCTGTGTCAGATAGGGTTAACTTCATAGACATGGTACGGTACTAGATAGCATTAACTAGCTGTGTCAGATAGGGTTATCTTCCTGGACATGGTACGGTACTAGATAGCATTAACTAGCTGTGTCAGATAGGGTTAACTTCCTGGACATGGTACGGTACTAGATAGCATTAACTAGCTGTGTCAGATAGGGTTAACTTCATAGACATGGTACGGTACTAGATAGCATTAACTAGCTGTGTCAGATAGGGTTAACTTCATAGACATAGTACGGTACTAGATAGCATTAACTAGCTGTGTCAGATAGGGTTAACTTCATAGACATGGTACGGTGCTAGATAGCATTAAGTAGCTGTGTCAGATAGGGTTAACTTCCTGGACATGGTACGGTACTAGATAGCATTAACTAGCTGTGTCAGATAGGGTTAACTTCATAGACATGGTACGGTACTAGATAGCATTAACTAGCTGTGTCAGATAGGGTTAACTTCCTGGACATGGTACGGTACTAGATAGCATTAACTAGCTGTGTCAGGTAGGGTTAACTTCCTGGACATGGTACGGTACTAGATAGCATTAACTAGCTGTGTCAGATAGGGTTAACTTCATAGACATGGTACGGTACTAGATAGCATTAACTAGCTGTGTCAGATAGGGTTAACTTCATAGACATGGTACGGTACTAGATAGCATTAACTAGCTGTGTCAGACAGGGTTAATTTCATAGACATGGTACAGTACTAGATAGCATTAACTAGCTGTGTCAGATAGGGTTAACTTCCTGGACATGGTACGGTACTAGATAGCATTAACTAGCTGTGTCAGATAGGGTTAACTTCATAGACATGGTACGGTACTAGATAGCATTAACTAGCTGTGTCAGATAGGGTTATCTTCCTGGACATGGTACGGTACTAGATAGCATTAACTAGCTGTGTCAGATAGGGTTAACTTCCTGGACATGGTACGGTACTAGATAGCATTAACTAGCTGTGTCAGATAGGGTTAACTTCATAGACATGGTACGGTACTAGATAGCATTAACTAGATGTGTCAGATAGGGTTAACTTCAAAGACATGGTACGGTACTAGATAGCATTAACTAGCTGTGTCAGATAGGGTTAACTTCCTGGACATGGTACGGTACTAGATAGCATTAA
This sequence comes from Oncorhynchus masou masou, assembly GCF_036934945.1. Lineage (NCBI taxonomy): Eukaryota > Metazoa > Chordata > Actinopteri > Salmoniformes > Salmonidae > Oncorhynchus > Oncorhynchus masou. The sequence continues at coordinate 13,513,547 of NC_088236.1, read as the reverse complement.
CTAGCTGTGTCAGATAGGGTTAACTTCCTGGACATGGTACGGTACTAGATAGCATTAACTAGCTGTGTCAGATAGGGTTAACTTCATAGACATGGTACGGTACTAGATAGCATTAACTAGATGTGTCAGATAGGGTTAACTTCAAAGACATGGTACGGTACTAGATAGCATTAACTAGCTGTGTCAGATAGGGTTAACTTCCTGGACATGGTACGGTACTAGATAGCATTAACTAGCTGTGTCAGATAGGGTTAACTTCATAGACATGGTACGGTACTAGATAGCATTAACTAGCTGTGTCAGATAGGGTTAACTTCCTGGACATGGTACGGTACTAGATAGCATTAACTAGCTGTGTCAGATAGGGTTAACTTCCTGGACATGGTACGGTACTAGATAGCATTAACTAGCTGTGTCAGATAGGGTTAACTTCATAGACATGGTACGGTACTAGATAGCATTAACTAGATGTGTCAGATAGGGTTAACTTCAAAGACATGGTACGGTACTAGATAGCATTAACTAGCTGTGTCAGATAGGGTTAACTTCCTGGACATGGTACGGTACTAGATAGCATTAACTAGCTGTGTCAGATAGGGTTAACTTCATAGACATGGTACGGTACTAGATAGCATTAACTAGCTGTGTCAGATAGGGTTAACTTCCTGGACATGGTACGGTACTAGATAGCATTAACTAGCTGTGTCAGATAGGGTTAACTTCCTGGACATGGTACGGTACTAGATAGCATTAACTAGCTGTGTCAGATAGGGTTAACTTCATAGACATGGTACGGTACTAGATAGCATTAACTAGCTGTGTCAGATAGGGTTAACTTCATAGACATGGTACGGTACTAGATAGCATTAACTAGCTGTGTCAGACAGGGTTAATTTCATAGACATGGTACAGTACTAGATAGCATTAACTAGCTGTGTCAGATAGGGTTAACTTCCTGGACATGGTAGGGTTAACTTCCTGGACATGGTACGGTACTAGATAGCATTAACTAGCTGTGTCAGATAGGGTTAACTTCATAGACATGGTACGGTACTAGATAGCATTAACTAGCTGTGTCAGATAGGGTTATCTTCCTGGACATGGTACGGTACTAGATAGCATTAACTAGCTGTGTCAGATAGGGTTAACTTCCTGGACATGGTACGGTACTAGATAGCATTAACTAGCTGTGTCAGATAGGGTTAACTTCATAGACATGGTACGGTACTAGATAGCATTAACTAGCTGTGTCAAATAGGGTTAACTTCATAGACATAGTACGGTACTAGATAGCATTAACTAGCTGTGTCAGATAGGGTTAACTTCATAGACATGGTACGGTGCTAGATAGCATTAAGTAGCTGTGTCAGATAGGGTTAACTTCCTGGACATGGTACGGTACTAGATAGCATTAACTAGCTGTGTCAGATAGGGTTAACTTCATAGACATGGTACGGTACTAGATAGCATTAACTAGCTGTGTCAGATAGGGTTAACTTCCTGGACATGGTACGGTACTAGATAGCATTAACTAGCTGTGTCAGGTAGGGTTAACTTCCTGGACATGGTACGGTACTAGATAGCATTAACTAGCTGTGTCAGATAGGGTTAACTTCCTGGACATGGTACGGTACTAGATAGCATTAACTAGCTGTGTCAGATAGGGTTAACTTCATAGACATGGTACGGTACTAGATAGCATTAACTAGATGTGTCAGATAGGGTTAACTTCAAAGACATGGTACGGTACTAGATAGCATTAACTAGCTGTGTCAGATAGGGTTAACTTCCTGGACATGGTACGGTACTAGATAGCATTAACTAGCTGTGTCAGATAGGGTTAACTTCCTGGACATGGTACGGTACTAGATAGCATTAACTAGCTGTGTCAGATAGGGTTAACTTCATAGACATGGTACGGTACTAGATAGCATTAACTAGATGTGTCAGATAGGGTTAACTTCAAAGACATGGTACGGTACTAGATAGCATTAACTAGCTGTGTCAGATAGGGTTAACTTCCTGGACATGGTACGGTACTAGATAGCATTAACTAGCTGTGTCAGATAGGGTTAACTTCATAGACATGGTACGGTACTAGATAGCATTAACTAGATGTGTCAGATAGGGTTAACTTCAAAGACATGGTACGGTACTAGATAGCATTAACTAGCTGTGTCAGATAGGGTTAACTTCCTGGACATGGTACGGTACTAGATAGCATTAACTAGCTGTGTCAGATAGGGTTAACTTCATAGACATGGTACGGTACTAGATAGCATTAACTAGCTGTGTCAGATAGGGTTAACTTCCTGGACATGGTACGGTACTAGATAGCATTAACTAGCTGTGTCAGATAGGGTTAACTTCCTGGACATGGTACGGTACTAGATAGCATTAACTAGCTGTGTCAGATAGGGTTAACTTCATAGACATGGTACGGTACTAGATAGCATTAACTAGCTGTGTCAGATAGGGTTAACTTCATAGACATGGTACGGTACTAGATAGCATTAACTAGCTGTGTCAGACAGGGTTAATTTCATAGACATGGTACAGTACTAGATAGCATTAACTAGCTGTGTCAGATAGGGTTAACTTCCTGGACATGGTACGGTACTAGATAGCATTAACTAGCTGTGTCAGATAGGGTTAACTTCATAGACATGGTACGGTACTAGATAGCATTAACTAGCTGTGTCAGATAGGGTTATCTTCCTGGACATGGTACGGTACTAGATAGCATTAACTAGCTGTGTCAGATAGGGTTAACTTCCTGGACATGGTACGGTACTAGATAGCATTAACTAGCTGTGTCAGATAGGGTTAACTTCATAGACATGGTACGGTACTAGATAGCATTAACTAGCTGTGTCAGATAGGGTTAACTTCATAGACATAGTACGGTACTAGATAGCATTAACTAGCTGTGTCAGATAGGGTTAACTTCATAGACATGGTACGGTGCTAGATAGCATTAAGTAGCTGTGTCAGATAGGGTTAACTTCCTGGACATGGTACGGTACTAGATAGCATTAACTAGCTGTGTCAGATAGGGTTAACTTCATAGACATGGTACGGTACTAGATAGCATTAACTAGCTGTGTCAGATAGGGTTAACTTCCTGGACATGGTACGGTACTAGATAGCATTAACTAGCTGTGTCAGGTAGGGTTAACTTCCTGGACATGGTACGGTACTAGATAGCATTAACTAGCTGTGTCAGATAGGGTTAACTTCATAGACATGGTACGGTACTAGATAGCATTAACTAGCTGTGTCAGATAGGGTTAACTTCATAGACATGGTACGGTACTAGATAGCATTAACTAGCTGTGTCAGACAGGGTTAATTTCATAGACATGGTACAGTACTAGATAGCATTAACTAGCTGTGTCAGATAGGGTTAACTTCCTGGACATGGTACGGTACTAGATAGCATTAACTAGCTGTGTCAGATAGGGTTAACTTCATAGACATGGTACGGTACTAGATAGCATTAACTAGCTGTGTCAGATAGGGTTATCTTCCTGGACATGGTACGGTACTAGATAGCATTAACTAGCTGTGTCAGATAGGGTTAACTTCCTGGACATGGTACGGTACTAGATAGCATTAACTAGCTGTGTCAGATAGGGTTAACTTCATAGACATGGTACGGTACTAGATAGCATTAACTAGATGTGTCAGATAGGGTTAACTTCAAAGACATGGTACGGTACTAGATAGCATTAACTAGCTGTGTCAGATAGGGTTAACTTCCTGGACATGGTACGGTACTAGATAGCATTAACTAGCTGTGTCAGATAGGGTTAACTTCCTGGACATGGTACGGTACTAGATAGCATTAACTAGCTGTGTCAGATAGGGTTAACTTCATAGACATGGTACGGTACTAGATAGCATTAACTAGATGTGTCAGATAGGGTTAACTTCAAAGACATGGTACGGTACTAGATAGCATTAACTAGCTGTGTCAGATAGGGTTAACTTCCTGGACATGGTACGGTACTAGATAGCATTAACTAGCTGTGTCAGATAGGGTTAACTTCATAGACATGGTACGGTACTAGATAGCATTAACTAGCTGTGTCAGATAGGGTTAACTTCCTGGACATGGTACGGTACTAGATAGCATTAACTAGCTGTGTCAGATAGGGTTAACTTCCTGGACATGGTACGGTACTAGATAGCATTAACTAGCTGTGTCAGATAGGGTTAACTTCATAGACATGGTACGGTACTAGATAGCATTAACTAGATGTGTCAGATAGGGTTAACTTCAAAGACATGGTACGGTACTAGATAGCATTAACTAGCTGTGTCAGATAGGGTTAACTTCCTGGACATGGTACGGTACTAGATAGCATTAACTAGCTGTGTCAGATAGGGTTAACTTCATAGACATGGTACGGTACTAGATAGCATTAACTAGCTGTGTCAGATAGGGTTAACTTCCTGGACATGGTACGGTACTAGATAGCATTAACTAGCTGTGTCAGATAGGGTTAACTTCCTGGACATGGTACGGTACTAGATAGCATTAACTAGCTGTGTCAGATAGGGTTAACTTCATAGACATGGTACGGTACTAGATAGCATTAACTAGCTGTGTCAGATAGGGTTAACTTCATAGACATGGTACAGTACTAGATAGCATTAACTAGCTGTGTCAGACAGGGTTAATTTCATAGACATGGTACAGTACTAGATAGCATTAACTAGCTGTGTCAGATAGGGTTAACTTCCTGGACATGGTACGGTACTAGATAGCATTAACTAGCTGTGTCAGATAGGGTTAACTTCATAGACATGGTACGGTACTAGATAGCATTAACTAGCTGTGTCAGATAGGGTTATCTTCCTGGACATGGTACGGTACTAGATAGCATTAACTAGCTGTGTCAGATAGGGTTAACTTCCTGGACATGGTACGGTACTAGATAGCATTAACTAGCTGTGTCAGATAGGGTTAACTTCATAGACATGGTACGGTACTAGATAGCATTAACTAGCTGTGTCAGATAGGGTTAACTTCATAGACATAGTACGGTACTAGATAGCATTAACTAGCTGTGTCAGATAGGGTTAACTTCATAGACATGGTACGGTGCTAGATAGCATTAAGTAGCTGTGTCAGATAGGGTTAACTTCCTGGACATGGTACGGTACTAGATAGCATTAACTAGCTGTGTCAGATAGGGTTAACTTCATAGACATGGTACGGTACTAGATAGCATTAACTAGCTGTGTCAGATAGGGTTAACTTCCTGGACATGGTACGGTACTAGATAGCATTAACTAGCTGTGTCAGGTAGGGTTAACTTCCTGGACATGGTACGGTACTAGATAGCATTAACTAGCTGTGTCAGATAGGGTTAACTTCATAGACATGGTACGGTACTAGATAGCATTAACTAGCTGTGTCAGATAGGGTTAACTTCATAGACATGGTACGGTACTAGATAGCATTAACTAGCTGTGTCAGGTAGGGTTAACTTCCTGGACATGGTACGGTACTAGATAGCATTAACTAGCTGTGTCAGATAGGGTTAACTTCATAGACATGGTACGGTACTAGATAGCATTAACTAGCTGTGTCAGATAGGGTTAACTTCATAGACATGGTACGGTCCTAGATAGCATTAACTAGCTGTGTCAGGTAGGGTTAACTTCCTGGACATGGTACGGTACTAGATAGCATTAACTAGCTGTGTCAGATAGGGTTAACTTCATAGACATGGTACGGTACTAGATAGCATTAACTAGCTGTGTCAGATAGGGTTAACTTCATAGACATGGTACGGTACTAGATAGCATTAACTAGCTGTGTCAGATAGGGTTAACTTCATAGACATGGTACGGTACTAGATAGCATTAACTAGCTGTGTCAGGTAGGGTTAACTTCCTGGACATGGTACGGTACTAGATAGCATTAACTAGCTGTGTCAGATAGGGTTAACTTCATAGACATGGTACGGTACTAGATAGCATTAACTAGCTGTGTCAGATAGGGTTAACTTCCTGGACATGGTACGGTGCTAGACAGCATTAACTAGCTGTGTCAGACAGGGTTAATTTCATAGACATGGTACGGTGCTAGATAGCATTAAGTAGCTGTGTCAGATAGGGTTAACTTCCTGGACATGGTACGGTACTAGATAGCATTAACTAGCTGTGTCAGATAGGGTTAACTTCATAGACATGGTACGGTACTAGATAGCATTAACTAGCTGTGTCAGATAGGGTTAACTTCCTGGACATGGTACGGTACTAGATAGCATTAACTAGCTGTGTCAGGTAGGGTTAACTTCCTGGACATGGTACGGTACTAGATAGCATTAACTAGCTGTGTCAGATAGGGTTAACTTCATAGACATGGTACGGTACTAGATAGCATTAACTAGCTGTGTCAGATAGGGTTAACTTCATAGACATGGTACGGTACTAGATAGCATTAACTAGCTGTGTCAGGTAGGGTTAACTTCCTGGACATGGTACGGTACTAGATAGCATTAACTAGCTGTGTCAGATAGGGTTAACTTCATAGACATGGTACGGTACTAGATAGCATTAACTAGCTGTGTCAGATAGGGTTAACTTCATAGACATGGTACGGTACTAGATAGCATTAACTAGCTGTGTCAGATAGGGTTAACTTCATAGACATGGTACGGTACTAGATAGCATTAACTAGCTGTGTCAGGTAGGGTTAACTTCCTGGACATGGTACGGTACTAGATAGCATTAACTAGCTGTGTCAGATAGGGTTAACTTCATAGACATGGTACGGTACTAGATAGCATTAACTAGCTGTGTCAGATAGGGTTAACTTCATAGACATGGTACGGTCCTAGATAGCATTAACTAGCTGTGTCAGGTAGGGTTAACTTCCTGGACATGGTACGGTACTAGATAGCATTAACTAGCTGTGTCAGATAGGGTTAACTTCATAGACATGGTACGGTACTAGATAGCATTAACTAGCTGTGTCAGATAGGGTTAACTTCATAGACATGGTACGGTACTAGATAGCATTAACTAGCTGTGTCAGATAGGGTTAACTTCATAGACATGGTACGGTACTAGATAGCATTAACTAGCTGTGTCAGGTAGGGTTAACTTCCTGGACATGGTACGGTACTAGATAGCATTAACTAGCTGTGTCAGATAGGGTTAACTTCATAGACATGGTACGGTACTAGATAGCATTAACTAGCTGTGTCAGATAGGGTTAACTTCCTGGACATGGTACGGTGCTAGACAGCATTAACTAGCTGTGTCAGACAGGGTTAATTTCATAGACATGGTACGGTGCTAGATAGCATTAAGTAGCTGTGTCAGATAGGGTTAACTTCCTGGACATGGTACGGTACTAGATAGCATTAACTAGCTGTGTCAGATAGGGTTAACTTCATAGACATGGTACGGTACTAGATAGCATTAACTAGCTGTGTCAGATAGGGTTAACTTCCTGGACATGGTACGGTACTAGATAGCATTAACTAGCTGTGTCAGGTAGGGTTAACTTCCTGGACATGGTACGGTACTAGATAGCATTAACTAGCTGTGTCAGATAGGGTTAACTTCATAGACATGGTACGGTACTAGATAGCATTAACTAGCTGTGTCAGATAGGGTTAACTTCATAGACATGGTACGGTACTAGATAGCATTAACTAGCTGTGTCAGGTAGGGTTAACTTCCTGGACATGGTACGGTACTAGATAGCATTAACTAGCTGTGTCAGATAGGGTTAACTTCATAGACATGGTACGGTACTAGATAGCATTAACTAGCTGTGTCAGATAGGGTTAACTTCATAGACATGGTACGGTACTAGATAGCATTAACTAGCTGTGTCAGATAGGGTTAACTTCATAGACATGGTACGGTACTAGATAGCATTAACTAGCTGTGTCAGGTAGGGTTAACTTCCTGGACATGGTACGGTACTAGATAGCATTAACTAGCTGTGTCAGATAGGGTTAACTTCATAGACATGGTACGGTACTAGATAGCATTAACTAGCTGTGTCAGATAGGGTTAACTTCATAGACATGGTACGGTACTAGATAGCATTAACTAGCTGTGTCAGATAGGGTTATCTTCCTGGACATGGTACGGTACTAGATAGCATTAACTAGCTGTGTCAGATAGGGTTAACTTCCTGGACATGGTACGGTACTAGATAGCATTAACTAGCTGTGTCAGATAGGGTTAACTTCATAGACATGGTACGGTACTAGATAGCATTAACTAGCTGTGTCAGATAGGGTTAACTTCCTGGACATGGTACGGTACTAGATAGCATTAACTAGCTGTGTCAGGTAGGGTTAACTTCCTGGACATGGTACGGTACTAGATAGCATTAACTAGCTGTGTCAGATAGGGTTAACTTCATAGACATGGTACGGTACTAGATAGCATTAACTAGCTGTGTCAGATAGGGTTAACTTCATAGACATGGTACGGTCCTAGATAGCATTAACTAGCTGTGTCAGGTAGGGTTAACTTCCTGGACATGGTACGGTACTAGATAGCATTAACTAGCTGTGTCAGATAGGGTTAACTTCATAGACATGGTACGGTACTAGATAGCATTAACTAGCTGTGTCAGATAGGGTTAACTTCATAGACATGGTACGGTACTAGATAGCATTAACTAGCTGTGTCAGATAGGGTTAACTTCATAGACATGGTACGGTACTAGATAGCATTAACTAGCTGTGTCAGGTAGGGTTAACTTCCTGGACATGGTACGGTACTAGATAGCATTAACTAGCTGTGTCAGATAGGGTTAACTTCATAGACATGGTACGGTACTAGATAGCATTAACTAGCTGTGTCAGATAGGGTTAACTTCCTGGACATGGTACGGTGCTAGACAGCATTAACTAGCTGTGTCAGACAGGGTTAATTTCATAGACATGGTACGGTGCTAGATAGCATTAAGTAGCTGTGTCAGATAGGGTTAACTTCCTGGACATGGTACGGTACTAGATAGCATTAACTAGCTGTGTCAGATAGGGTTAACTTCATAGACATGGTACGGTACTAGATAGCATTAACTAGCTGTGTCAGATAGGGTTAACTTCCTGGACATGGTACGGTACTAGATAGCATTAACTAGCTGTGTCAGGTAGGGTTAACTTCCTGGACATGGTACGGTACTAGATAGCATTAACTAGCTGTGTCAGATAGGGTTAACTTCATAGACATGGTACGGTACTAGATAGCATTAACTAGCTGTGTCAGATAGGGTTAACTTCATAGACATGGTACGGTACTAGATAGCATTAACTAGCTGTGTCAGATAGGGTTAACTTCATAGACATGGTACGGTACTAGATAGCATTAACTAGCTGTGTCAGATAGGGTTAACTTCATAGACATGGTACGGTACTAGATAGCATTAACTAGCTGTGTCAGGTAGGGTTAACTTCCTGGACATGGTACGGTACTAGATAGCATTAACTAGCTGTGTCAGATAGGGTTAACTTCATAGACATGGTACGGTACTAGATAGCATTAACTAGCTGTGTCAGATAGGGTTAACTTCATAGACATGGTACGGTACTAGATAGCATTAACTAGCTGTGTCAGATAGGGTTATCTTCCTGGACATGGTACGGTACTAGATAGCATTAACTAGCTGTGTCAGATAGGGTTAACTTCCTGGACATGGTACGGTACTAGATAGCATTAACTAGCTGTGTCAGATAGGGTTAACTTCATAGACATGGTACGGTACTAGATAGCATTAACTAGCTGTGTCAGATAGGGTTAACTTCATAGACATGGTACGGTACTAGATAGCATTAACTAGCTGTGTCAGATAGGGTTAACTTCATAGACATGGTACGGTGCTAGATAGCATTAAGTAGCTGTGTCAGATAGGGTTAACTTCCTGGACATGGTACGGTACTAGATAGCATTAACTAGCTGTGTCAGATAGGGTTAACTTCATAGACATGGTACGGTACTAGATAGCATTAACTAGCTGTGTCAGATAGGGTTAACTTCCTGGACATGGTACGGTACTAGATAGCATTAACTAGCTGTGTCAGGTAGGGTTAACTTCCTGGACATGGTACGGTACTAGATAGCATTAACTAGCTGTGTCAGATAGGGTTAACTTCATAGACATGGTACGGTACTAGATAGCATTAACTAGCTGTGTCAGATAGGGTTAACTTCATAGACATGGTACGGTACTAGATAGCATTAACTAGCTGTGTCAGGTAGGGTTAACTTCCTGGACATGGTACGGTACTAGATAGCATTAACTAGCTGTGTCAGATAGGGTTAACTTCATAGACATGGTACGGTACTAGATAGCATTAACTAGCTGTGTCAGATAGGGTTAACTTCATAGACATGGTACGGTACTAGATAGCATTAACTAGCTGTGTCAGATAGGGTTAACTTCATAGACATGGTACGGTACTAGATAGCATTAACTAGCTGTGTCAGGTAGGGTTAACTTCCTGGACATGGTACGGTACTAGATAGCATTAACTAGCTGTGTCAGATAGGGTTAACTTCATAGACATGGTACGGTACTAGATAGCATTAACTAGCTGTGTCAGATAGGGTTAACTTCATAGACATGGTACGGTACTAGATAGCATTAACTAGCTGTGTCAGACAGGGTTAATTTCATAGACATGGTACGGTACTAGATAGCATTAACTAGCTGTGTCAGATAGGGTTAACTTCCTGGACATGGTACGGTGCTAGACAGCATTAACTAGCTATGTCAGATAGGGTTAACTTCATAGACATGGTACGGTACTAGATAGCATTAACTAGCTGTGTCAGATAGGGTTAACTTCCTGGACATGGTACGGTACTAGATAGCATTAACTAGCTGTGTCAGATAGGGTTAACTTCCTGGACATGGTACGCTACTAGATAGCATCACCTAGCTGTGTTAGGTTGGACCCAGATAGATTAAACCACACAAGTTACATGGTATACAACGGGACATGGAACAGTCATTCCAAATGGGCCTGTTTGACTTCAAGTATAAGGTTTCAACACTTATATGTCACATACACAGGATACAGCAGCTGTAAAACAGTACCGTATATACAGGGTGAATTGACTTGACATGGAACCTGTCAGATAGGGTTGACATGGTACTATACTGTGTGTGCCTTGTGCCAGTACACATGACTCAGCATTACCTCTCTGTGTTAGACAGAGATGCACTGGTCGGTCCAGATAGGGCTGGTTATCCTTGACTTTACATTGTGCGTGCCTCATGTCAGTAGAGAACACAATATGAACCCAATGTGGCAGATAGCGTTGATTTAGTTGACATGGTACTCCACTGTAACTAGCTCATGCCAGTAGAGAACACAATATTAACCCAATGTGGCAGATAGCGTTGATTTAGTTGACATGGTACTCCACTGTAACTAGCTCATGCCAGTAGAGAACACAATATTAACCCAATGTGGCAGATAGCGTTGATTTAGTTGACATGGTACTCCACTGTAACTAGCTCATGCCAGTAGAGAACACAATAATAACCCAATGTGGCAGGTAGCGTTGATTTAGTTGACATGGTACTCCACTGTAACTAGCTCATGTCAGTAGAGAACACAATATTAACCCAATGTGGCAGATTGCGTTGATTTAGTTGACATGGTACTCCACTGTAACTAGCTCATGCCAGTAGAGAACACAATATTAACCCAATGTGGCAGATAGCGTTGATTTAGTTGACATGGTACTCCACTGTAACTAGCTCATGCCAGTAGAGAACACAATATTAATCCAATGTGGCAGATAGCGTTGATTTAGTTGACATGGTACTCCACTGTAACTAGCTCATGCCAGTAGAGAACACAATATTAACCCAATGTGGCAGATAGCGTTGATTTAGTTGACATGGTACTCCACTGTAACTATCTCATGCCAGTAGCGAACACAATATTAACCCAATGTGGCAGATAGCGTTGATTTAGTTGACATGGTACTCCACTGTAACTAGCTCATGCCCGTAGAGAACACAATATTAACCCAATGTGGCAGATAGCGTTGATTTAGTTGACATGGTACTCCACTGTAACTAGCTCATGCCCGTAGAGAACACAATATTAACCCAATGTGGCAGATAGCGTTGATTTAGTTGACATGGTACTCCACTGTAACTAGCTCATGCCAGTAGAGAACACAATATTAACCCAATGTGGCAGATAGCGTTGATTAAGTTGACAAGGTACTCCACTGTAACTAGCTCATGCCAGTAGAGAACACAATATTAACCCAATGTGGCAGATAGCGTTGATTAAGTTGACAAGGTACTCCACTGTAACTAGCTCATGCCAGTAGAGAACACAATATTAACCCAATGTGGCAGATAGCGTTGATTTAGTTGACATGGTACTCCACTGTAACTAGCTCATGCCCGTAGAGAACACAATATTAACCCAATGTGGCAGATAGCGTTGATTTAGTTGACATGGTACTCCACTGTAACTAGCTCATGCCAGTAGAGAACACAATATTAACCCAATGTGGCAGATAGCGTTGATTAAGTTGACAAGGTACTCCACTGTAACTAGCTCATGCCAGTAGAGAACACATTATTAACCCAATGTGGCAGATAGCGTTGATTTAGTTGACATGGTACTCCACTGTAACTAGCTCATGCCAGTAGAGAACACAATATTAACCCAATGTGGCAGATAGCGTTGATTTAGTTGACATGGTACTCCACTGTAACGAGCTCATGCCAGTAGCGATAACATGGTATTAACTATGTGTGTCAGATGTCAGATAGGCCTGTGCTCTGCTGAAGCCCCTGAGAGTGGCTGTGCGTGTGAGGAAAACGAGATGGTCAGGCCGATCAATTAGCTAGCTCACAGAGCCATCCACCTATGGATAAACACATGCTAAAGAGTTAAGTGGTTATATCTGATAGAACAATATAGAGGAGCATCAGATTCAAAAGATGTGATGGATACTGGCGACCAGGGGCGCAACTTTCACTGGGGACAGGGGGACATGCCACATTCTAAAATTGCATTTTCTTCCCCCCCAGTGTTATCGTTGGAATGTGATACAAAATTAGGCAAAGGGTGTGCTTTAGGACCATGCGGACGGCTCCTAGCGGTCGGGTAGGCTGTTTGGAGGGTTTATCCGACTGGATTAAAAATTAAATTAAAAGATGACCCCCCCTCCACTTGAAAAACCAAAGTTGCACCCCTGCTGGAGATAGTGACATAGTGGATTGCCCCAGGGGCGTTCGTGTGGTTAGTCTGTTTGTTGGCTGTATGGTGTATCATATCTAAACTGAGCATCTGTTGCAAATTCAAATCCACAACCTGACAAGGTACAAATCTGTCGTTCGAATTCGAATTCTAGTTATCCCTTACAAATTCTAAATTCCAACAGTCAGGCAATAACCCAGAAAGGGGATTAGAACACTATAACCTAGAGAGGGGATTAGAACCCTATAACCCAGAGAGGGGATTAGAACCCTATAACCCAGAGAGGGGATTAGAACCCTATAACACAGAGAGGGGATTAGAAACCTATAAACCAGAGAGGGGATTAGAACCCTATAACCCAGAGAGGGGATTAGAACCCTATAACCCAAAGAGGGGATTGGAACCCTATAACCCAAAGAGGGGATTGGAACACTATAACCCAAAGAGGGGATGGGAACCCTATAACCCAAAGAGGGGATTAGAACCCTATAACCCAAAGAGGGGATTAGAACCCTATAACCCAAATAGGGGATTAGAACCCTATAAACCAAAGAGGGGTAGAACCCTATATCCCAAAGAGGGGATTAGAACCCTATAATCTGCATGAGTTTCAGATTCTATTTACCCAGTTCAACCTTTGGTTTTTCTTCCACATAAACAAATACAATTTTCTTTGTTTATCCTCTTAGTCTCTGTCTACTGATTAGTAATGACGGGTTTGGAAGACATGGGCTAACCTTCAGGATGGTTCTGGGGCCTCTCTCTCTCTCTTTCTCTTTCTCTCTCTCTCTCTCTCTGTCTCTCTCTCTCTCTGTCTCTCTCTCTCTCTGTCTCTCTCTCTCTCTTTCTCTGTCTCTCTCTCTCTCTCTTTCTCTCTCTCTCTCTCTCTCTCTCTCTCTCTTTCTCTCTCTCTCTCTCTCTCTCTCTCTTCTCTCTCTCTCTCTCTCTCTCTCTCTCTCTCTCTCTCTCTCTCTCTCTCTCTCTCTGTGTGTGTAAACAACACTGCGATTCATGAGGGCTAGCCTGCTGAGCCAATTAAAAGGGTTCCCCTGAAGAACTGGGGCTCATTAGGATTCACTGAACATTGACTGTGTTGCAAATGGAACCCTATTCTCTATATAGTGCACTACTTTTGACCGGGGCCTATAGTGCAGTATATAGGGAATAGAGTACCATTTGGGATGCAACCAGTATCCTTCAGATTACCAATCTATGAAGACTTTCTGCCAATGCAATCGAAAACTAGGCACTAACTACGACCTCCTGCACACGTCTAGGACCAAGGGTATTCCCTATGGGAGGGCATCGTCTTGCTGGCCATTTAGGCACATGGGAAGAAGGAGGTCTCTGGTGTCGAATGTGATTCTGTTACCCAGGATTTAGGTCACATTTCAAGACACTTGACTTTAAGACACACCCCAATGAAGAACGAGCTACATCAATGTACAATCGTTGGGAAATTGCCACCCACTGCCTTTAAGCATTCGTTGTCTCTGTGTGTTTTTGTCTATTATTGCACAGGAGATTGGTGGCACCTGCATTGGGGAGGATGAGCTCAGTGGAATGTTATCAAATACATCAAACACATGGTTTCCACACATGGTTTCCATGTGTTTGACGCCATTCTGTTGGCTCCGTTACAGACATTATTATGAGCCTTCCTCCCCTCAGCAACCTCCACTGTATTATAGCCATCAGAGACTTTGGAGAAGGATTCACTCTGATGGTATCAATTTAAGAGCTATAAAACCTGTTGTATACCGTACTTGAAAAAATAAAAGTTGAATACTTGTTGTTACCTTGCTTTACAGCCAAGGTGCACAAACACAAGGGCAAGCTGAAGAGATGAAAATACCAGGTTAAAAAAGGCTTCTAAAGTTTGTAATTTCCACTTTAAAATGATAGACTTGATTTGCCCTAATGACAAATGCATCAACCCCTACAAAACATCCATTCATTATAATCCACATAATTAATTCACATTACCTGTTGCTGCAGGATTATTTTCCTGCTGTAGCAAACCGGCTCAAATTAAGATCCTACATCCTTATATTCCTATAGCTATTGAAGAAGACTCACTTCCCACTGGGCAAAGACAGATCAACCTTCAATTCATTAAAACATGAATTCAATTTGAAATCAACCAATTCTTGAAACCTGGTTTAAATTGAGACAAGCTATGAGCATTGATAACGTCTAGCAAATTAAATTTAAAAAACGTAATTTGATGCAACGTGATAGAATGTGATTACGTTTAAAAGAAACTCTGGTGAAATAGTGTGAGAAGTAACTCAACCAATCTTTTCCAGCTGCAGCCAGTCTGGTATTTTTCATATAGCATAGAGTCACTTTTCCGGGCTAAAGTGTTGTGTTTCCTTCCTCCAACTGTAATTGGGTCTCGGTTTGCGTATCAGCTTAATGCCAAAACATATGCTGTGTTGAAGACAATCCTGTTGACTGCAATTGACCCCTGGGAGGTTTATCTCAAACCTCACGGGAAGAGTTCTGCCTCTGTTTCATTGGCCGTATGCCAGTCACGGCCAATCCAGTTTAGCCTTGCTGCCTTATCTGAAGAACCTCAATTAGAGCATCCTGGGTAGGAGCACACGCATGCAACACCTTTTCTCAGCACTATATTGATCCACATGGGACTGCATTGCATGGTGGGGAAATGGTGGAGGCAACCTGTTTGTTCTCTCTCTCGCTATCTCTGTCTCTTTCTCTCTCTCTTTCTCTCTCTCTCTGTCTCTCTCTCTCTGTCTCTTTCTCTCTCTCTTGTGCTCTCTCTCTCTCTTGTTCTCTCTCTCTACTCTCTCTTGTTCTCTCTCTTGCTCTTGTTCTCTCTCTCTCTCATTCTCTGTCTCTTTGTTTCCGTCTCCCTCTTGTTCTCTCTCTCTGCTCTCTCTTGTTCTCTCGCTCTCTGTCTCTTTCTCTCTCTCTCTTGTGCTCTCTCTCTCTTTCTCTCTCTCTTGTGCTCTCTCTCTCTTGTTCTCTCTCTCTACTCTCTCTTGTTCTCTCTCTCGCTCTTGTTCTCTCTCTCATTCTCTGTCTCTTTCTTTCCCTCTCCCTCTTGTTCTCTCTCTATCTCTCTCTCGCTGTCTCTATGTCTCTATCTCTGTCTCTATGTCTCTCTCTCTGTGCAAAAAGTCAGCAAAATGTATATTTTCCTTGCACAGTGTTGCCAAAACCCAGTGTTGCCAAAACCCAGTGTTGCCAAAAAAATAACTAATTGAAAAAAGCCCTCATTGTTTGGTTTCAAAGCTCATGAAACTAAAGCATTCAGCTCCATATAATGGTTTTATCCATTTGTTTGTCTTCTATTGGCTTTTCTTGACAGGAATTAAAGAAAGAATCCCCAGAGCAACAGCTCAAATGAATTCAAATCAATGTTTCTTAGTCGCGTACACAGATTTTCAAATGTTATCAAGGTGCAGTGAAATTCTTGTTTTGTTATCTCCAACATTGCAATAATACCTAGAAAGGACGACTAAAAAAATACACAGATAATCCAGAAAAAGTACAAAATTAAGAAAAATCAGAAAGAGCGATGTCAGAGATCAGAATTGAAATGCACTGTATATACACATAATGGTGTTATTCCAGGACAGGTGGCTGATATTTGATCATATGCTGTCTGAATGAGAAATTGCATACATTAAACCTGCTTTAGCTGTGACAGTTCAATAAACACACAACATGACAGCCTTATTAATGAATCTATTCAAAGAAGGCCTAATGGCCTTGGAGGTATACAAATTACAACAGCACAATCCCACCGAAATATCAGCAGACACTGTCTGGCATTACTTTACACTTACTGCTAGACCACAACAGAAAGTGCATGATGAATGAACCTTAGCTCATAGAACACTGGGAAGCATTCCAAGTTCCATGCCAATGAGATGGGATACAAATGAATTAGCATTAGCTGTGGGTATATCAAACGGAATAAACAAACAAATGCCTGTCTGATTTGTAGTTGTGGAATACACTGTTGTCCTCTACTGTAATCTGCTGCCTTCCTCCTATAATCCTCTGTTTTTAGTAATGAACAACATGAGGCCATAGGAGTGTACACGACATATTGCGTAAGCAGAGTGGGCTTGAATGTCTGTGTGTGTGTGTGTGTGTGTGTGTGTGTGTGTGTGTGTGTGTGTGTGTGTGTGTGTGTGTGTGTGTGTGTGTGTGTGTGTGTGTGTGTGTGTGTGTGTGTGTGTGTGTGTGTGTGTGAGTGCCCGTGTGCGTGAAGTTATGATATGCCCCCACCTTCGACACACACACCATCCAGTCATTACATGATTCATTTTACTGCTACATGATCTCCAACACAAATCTGGATCTCTCCCGACCCACATTCATTAAGAATCACCTTCCCTCTAAACCCTAGTGCCCCCTGTTGTCGCACTGGTTACAGACATAGCCCAGGCCACCACTAAACCATTAATTATGGGTAAAGCAGTTGGAAAAGAGCGATATAATCCGACCGGCATGAGCATTAAAGCAGACCATCTGCAGACTTCATCAAAGAGCATCTCCTAATGGCCATGGCACAAACCGCAAAAATAGAAGATACGGGCGAGGCGCGAGGTTGCTAAATCCGCTCGGGCATGTTGTTATTCCAAACTGTGTGTAAATATACTGACGCAACTGTCCCTTGGCCATAGTCTAGTGGTAGAATGTCATATCTATATAATCATTATTGATAACATCAAAGTCATTCATGGTGTGCGGATGTGTTTTACGGTAATCAATTAATGATGACTAGCCAACATGAGATATAGACCCTCCTCACCCTCCTTACCCTCCTCAATGTTCATATTCAACGTTATTGATCCAATACTGTCAGAGCTAGATTAACATATATTATTCTATTTTATAAATATATAGTTTTATGAAGGTAAGAGTACCGCAAATATAATGATAACTTTTCTTTCACAAAGCACTTATTCAAGTTGCATTATGTTCACCAAATCGAAATCCATTGAGAAATGTTTTCTCTTAGTCCAAATCATCCAAACAACCTTCCGTTGATTTCTAGGGGTTCCGCGCGCTCTCCGCCAAGTTACCTTCTCAAGGTATTAGCATGCGGAGGGCAATGACGGTGCTCGATTTCGATTTTATTGGTATCCTAATTTACAATCACGTACCTGTATCATTCTAGTCAATGCAACCTATAATCAACTTTATGGGATGTTGCCTGTGTACTTACCCTCAACAAGACTGGTCTTCATGATTTTTGAATAAATCCAGTAGTTGAATAAATCCAACAGATGAAGCCTGTTTGCGGAGACTGTATATCCGCTCTTTAGTTGCAATCGATAGATACTTGCAAATCCAGGGCACGGTGTTGTCACGGACCTCCCAGTCACCGTTACATTCAAACTTTAGCCAGAGGTTTTCCTGCTGAAGCCGACTGGAGAACAACGTCTCCGGCTGGAACGGCGCACAGTCATCTGGGCCAGTGGGAGCGAGACAAGAAGTGTATAGTATCCAAACTCAACCAGCACACAACGTAGGCTACGGGAGCGCAGAGCGTAGAACAACACCCCAAAAGGACGCGCGAACAATCAACAGAAAAACACACAAAGAGCACTAAGTTCCAAAATTGGTAAAGTCTAAAAGAGACTGAACAAATCAGAAAGGAATCCATGGACAGGCTACTGATGTACACATCCTGTCTGATTTCTAACTGACTGTATTCGGAAGTACATCTATATGTGTTTGGATATTGGCTGCACTGCCCAGCGCAGTACAACATGGGTTTGCATGGGGTCGCATAAAAGAGAGGGCGGTGCGGTGAGAGAGAGAGGGTGGGGGGGTGGGGGGGGGGGGGGATTCAAAGATTAATGTTTTATGGGTATGGATCAGGGACTGCGCGCTAATGAATGTTTTAGAAGATACGGGTGGTTTGACGTGCGGGGAATCTGTTTTGGATCAAACAAGCTCAAGTACGCACATGCATACGAAAATACACAACAAAATACACCTTGCAGGTGAACGGCTAGCCTACTTATGGGACAAGGCATAATGGTTGGGAAGGGGCAACGCAGTTCTGACCGAAAATAATTATAAGCGGAAAAGGGATATTTGAGAAGCAGCATTTGCCTGAACATGGTTTTAATTTCCTTCCTTTAAATATACAAGCTTTTGTTATTACATTAAAATGTAGTCCACAATTCTAGTCTGATAGAAATCTCCCAAATCTTCATCACCGTTTAGCATTCGCCAAATTAACCATCAAGGTAAAATGGAGACCGGAGCTTATTGTTTTATCAATTTGCGCACCGTCATTGGGTTACAATTACACGACGGTAGTAGGGTACACAGGAATGCACAAAAAGCTTGAGGGGATCATGCGAAACGTTTGAGTGGATGCGCCCATTACACCTATTTGATGTAATAAAGACCGTAGTTAAAAAGTGATTGAATATTAAGCTCCATTGATGCATGCATGCTGCGGAGACTGATTGGACCGAGAAAACAAATTCCCTTCGCTGTGCACTCTGCAGGCTAGATGTACCCAAGGGAATTAGATCAGTACCGCCCGCGCCGTTATTTCTAAGTACCATGCGCCTCCTAGCGGTAGGTCAATGTGTAGTTGCAACATGGTAAGGATGTCATTTCAGCCCATGCACAGCACCAGCGCAGCTTCAGTGGTGAAAATGCTCTCACCATGTAGCAGCCTAGGCTACTCTTGGGGCAACAAAGGGGATCCAGTGCAATTGAAGCTTCAGATGTCATAGTAACATACATGCCGTTTTTTAGTACCCTTTCTGCAATCCATTTGTTCATGGAAACCAAATGCAGTAGAAGATGCAAAGGACATGATGAAATATGAATGCAATTGAGCAATCCTCTCCTGAAGCCTGTGGGCTAGCACTCTGAAAAAAAGTGATTTTAGTTTACACTTCTGACATAGTAATTAACTTACAGTTCCCTCCATAATTATTGGGACAGTGAAGCATTTTTTATTATTTTGGCTCTATGCTCCAAAAGTTTGGATTTGAAAAGTTTGGATTGGAGACTGTCAGCTTTAAATTGAGGGTGTTTTCATTCATATCTGGTGAACCATTTAGAAATTACAGCAGTTTTTGTACATGTCCCCTATTTTAGGGGAGCAAAAGTATTGGGACAAATTCACTTATACTGTATGTGTATTAAAGTAGTAAAAAGTTAAGGATTTGGTCCCAAAGTCCTAGCATGTTATGACCACAGCAAGCTTGTGACTACACATTTGTTGGATGCATTTGTTGCTTGTTTTGTTTGTGTTTCAGATCATTTTGTGACCAATTGAAATTAATAGTAAATTATATATTGTGTCATTTTGGAGTCACTTTTATTGTATATAAGAATATAATGTGTTTCTAAACCCTTCTACATGAATGTGGATACTACCAGGATTACAGATAATCCTGAATGAATTATGAATATTGATGAGTGAAAAAAGTTAGATGCACAAATATCATACCTCCCCCAAAAATGCTAACCTCCCCTGTTATTGAAATAGTAAGAAGTTAGCATGTCTTAGGGGTATGATATTTGTGCATCTGTAATGTTCTCACCAATCACTATTCCCAATTCATCCAGGATTATCTGTATTCATGGTGCATCGAAATTAATGCAGAGGTGTTAAGAAGCATATTCTATTCTTATTTACTATAAAAGTGACTCCAAAATGACACAATAAATGATGTACCATTAATTTCTGTTGGGCACAAAATAATCTGAAACACAACATAAACAAACAGCAAATGCATCCAACAAATATGTAGTCACAAGCTTGATGTAAGCACTTTTTACAACTTTAATACACATAAGGGAATTTGTCCCCCTCCCCCAAAATGAGGGGACTATGTACAAACAGTGGTGTAATTTCAAAGCGGTTCACCAAATACAGATGAAAATACCCTCAAATTAGAGATGACAGTCTGCATGTTATCCTCACCCTTAACCTTAATTCATATTTCTGAAGTATAGAGAGCCCTGTAACATTTCACAGGTGATTTCACAGGTGAAACAGCAATCCACAATACAATTCATGGTGTATTTTAAGCAACAGCCACTAAACCAACTGAAGCAATTCAGGAATACTATATCAGCCTATATCAGCCAGATCATTATATTATGGATTGATTGTTGAATCAAATTGAATTGGGTAGATTGGGTTTAACCCTTGTTTACAGTCACCTTTGCTATTGAATGACACTAATTTAATTCCTTCCCTGAATCTCTTTACAGTAGAGGCCGGATGGGTCGGCAGTTGACATTGTAACATACACAACCTTCATAACCAGGAAGGTCAAAGGTCATATGTTGTACAAAAGCAAGGAGAGACTTTAACCTCTGTTTCCACTTACACCTGTGTCTCAATTCAATAAAATATGCATTGTTTGTTTTACAATAGCTGTTTTTCCCATCGTAAATTAAAATCCCAGACGGGTTCTGGGGGTAGCTACTATGAAAACCTACTTCTACCCTACATGGCAGACTCCCTTCACATGTAGATCATTTCCATTTTAAATAATGGAAATAATTAGTGGAAATAATGGAAATAATTAGTGTTTATATGTGCAGTAGTTTGTAAATAAATAGACTGCGTAAACATACCTGTGGCCTAGGTTACTCTTTCCTATTATGTCAATACATCTGTGTGTGGGTGGGGATATACTTTTACTGATCACACCACTTCCACTCACCTTATTATCAAATCTAATCTAATTCTATTTGTCACATGCTTGGTAAACAACAGGTGTGGACTAACAGTGAAATGTTTACTTATGGGCCCTTCCCAACAATGCAGAGAGATAGAAACCAAGCTGCACTGCTTCTTGACACAATGCCCACTTAACCCAGAAGCCAGCTGCACCAATGTGTCAGAGGAAACACCGCACACCTGGCCACCGTGTCAGCGTTCACTGCGCCCAGCCCGCCACAGGAGTCGCTAGTGCACGATGTGACAAGGACACCCCTGCTGGCCATACCCTCCCCAAACCCAGACGACGCTGGGCCAATTGTGCGCTTCATCATGGGACTCCCGGTCGCGGCTGGCTGCGACAGAGCCTGAGCCTCGAACACAGAATCTCTAGTGGCACAGCTAGCAGATCACTGTGCCACTTGGGAGGCCTGTAGATATGTACATATAACTTGGTTTAAAGTGACTATGCAACAGGATAGATAATAAACAGTGGCAGCAGCATATGTGATGAGTCCAAAAAGTTAGTGCAAAAAGGATAGCTATTTGGTTAACTATTTAACAGTTTTATGACTCTGGGGTAGAACCTGTTCTGGGTCCTGCTGGTTTTAGACTTGATGCATCGGTACCGCTTGCCTTGCAGTAGCAGAGAGAACAGTCTATGACTTGGGTGGCTGGAGTCTTTGACAATTTTTAGGGCCTTTATCTGACACCGCCTAATATAAAGGTCCTGGATGGATGGTAGTTCGGCCTCAGTGATGTACTGGGCCGTACACACAACCCTCTGTAGTGCCTTGACGTCAGATGCAAATCAGTTGCCAAACCAAGTGGTGATGCATTAGGTAAGATGCTCTCAATGGTGCAGCTGTCAAACTTTTTGAGGATCTGAGGGCCCATGCCAAGTCTGTTCAGCTTCCTGAGGGGAAAGAGGCGTTGTCTTGCCCTCTTCACGACTGTGTTGGTATGTGTGGACTGTGATAGATCCTCAGTGATGTGGACACAGAGGAACCTGAAGCTCTAGACCCACTTCACTACAGCCCCATTGATGTGGATGGGAATGTGCTCGGCTCCTTTGTCTTGATCACGTTGAGGGAGAGGTTGTTGTCCTGGCACCCCATTGACAGGCCTCTGACCTCCTCACTATAGGCTGTTCCATCATCGTCGGTGATCAGGCTACCACCGTAGTGTCGTCAGCAAACACACAGTTGTGGGTGAACAGGAGTGGAGTGCAGGAGGGGACTAAGCACACCCCGGAGGGGCCCCCGTTTTGAGGGTCAGTGGGGCAGTTGTGTTGTTGTCTACAGTCTCTACTCCAAGATACCCACATTACCACTGTAGTGGATCTTTCATAAATATCCATTCCAAGTTGCACCCTATTTCCTATACAGTTCCCTACTTTTTTTTGACCAGGGCCTGTAGTGTGCCATCTGAGACTCAAACAATGGTACTGCAGGACTGAGAGGGACACAGGTATTTTGTGGGAGAGGTTGGAGTCTATAGACACAGGTATTTTGTGGGAGAGGTTGGAGTCTATAGACACAGGTATTTTGTGGGAGAGGTTGGAGTCTATAGACACAGGTATTTTGTGGGAGAGGTTGGAGTCTATAGACAGGTATTTTGTGGGAGAGGTTGGAGTCTATAGACACAGGTATTTTGTGGGAGAGGTTGGAGTCTATACAGGTATTTTGTGGGAGAGGTTGGAGTCTACACAGGTATTTTGTGGGAGAGGTTGGAGTCTATAGACACAGGTATTTTGTGGGAGAGGTTGGAGTCTATAGACACAGGTATTTTGTGGGAGAGGTTGGAGTCTATAGACACAGGTATTTTGTGGGAGAGGTTGGAGTCTATAGACACAGGTATTTTGTGGGAGAGGTTGGAGTCTATAGACACAGGTATTTTGTGGGAGAGGTTGGAGTCTATAGACACAGGTATTTTGTGGGAGAGGTTGGAGTCTATAGACACAGGTATTTTGTGGGAGAGGTTGGAGTCTATAGACTCCTTCGTAGAATAAGAGACTGTACATTACTGCAGGTGAGCATCATCACTATATGAATGAACGTTAGGGACAGAATCTGAAAATATTTAATTCATGAACGTAATGGAATGAGTGGAGTCAAGCTGTTGGAGTTTCAAAGCAGATAGCTCTGGTTCTATACTATGATCTCATCAGCAA
This sequence comes from Oncorhynchus masou masou, assembly GCF_036934945.1. Lineage (NCBI taxonomy): Eukaryota > Metazoa > Chordata > Actinopteri > Salmoniformes > Salmonidae > Oncorhynchus > Oncorhynchus masou. The sequence continues at coordinate 13,489,456 of NC_088236.1, read as the reverse complement.
CCAGAAGGATCAAGCATAAGAGCTGGATCAGATAAAATACTTCCTTTGGTAGGAGAGAAAGTTTGAGGGTATTGCCACTGGAGAGATATCATTAAATAAACGACATGAGCAGTACGAGCCTTATTTCTTCCAAATTGTAATAATTAGTGTCTTGTGCAGTGGTGCTAGCTAGTATGCAGCGGAGATTAGTTGTATTTGGAGAGTGTTATTCCCCACCTCCATCAAAATCACTGGAATCATCTTAATTTTGGCTGTTCATTCTGTTGATATCAATCTTTTACAAGGTACCCTGAATTGATTACATACCAGGCTCCATAAGGAAACACTCTACATTGAAGCCATGCAAACCCATCAAGATGTCCTCCTTCCAATCCTTCCCTTTCAACAGCAGCTGTTAGGATCACAATATCAATGTGAGACATCAAATCTTTTCTGTCAACTTAAAAACACACTTGTAGGACATTCACCGTTGTGTCTTCATTAAAATGAGACTATGAGTGCATCACAAATGGCGCCCTATTCCCTATGTAGCGCGCTACATTTTACCAGTGCCTGGGTCAAAAGTACATACTGTCATGCCCTGACCTTAGAGATCCTTTTTATATCTCTATTTTGGTTTGGTCAGGGCGTGAGTTGGGGTGGGCATTCTATGTTTTGTGTTTTATGTTTTCTAATTCTGTGTGTTTGGCCGGGTGTGGTTCTCAATCAGAGGCAGCTGTCTATCGTTGTTTCTGATTGAGAACCATACTTAGGTATTCTTAGGCCTTTTCCCACCTGTGATTTGTGGGTCGTTGTTTTCTGTTTTGTGTCTGCACCAGACAGAACTGTTTCGGTTTCATTCGTTCTCTTTGCTATTTTTGTTAATCAGTGTTTAGTTCCATTAATAAAAGTATGAACACGTACCACGCTGCACCTTGGTCCTCTTCTTCCAACAGCCGTTACACATACATTCAGGGTGCACAGCTTGTCATATATTACCAGTGCCCCAGCAGACGAACCCCTGTTGTCATTAAGATCCGCCTGACAGCTAATTTTCCCTCACTGGTCTGTAGAAGACAAAAGCAGTGATGGAATTGTTTTTGCACTCTGTCCAGAACCTCCAAGTCATTGGAATAAAGGAAACGTGGACTCATTCACATTAAGCTGTGCGTACACTGACCCCCCCTCCCCCCCTTTCCATTTGCTGCTTTCATTAGATTTCCCCTCTAAAACAGAATTCTGCGTGCATGGGTGTTTGTCCCATTTTTGCTTGAAGTCTTGGTTGGTGAGAGCGGACCCCAGACCTCACAACCATAAAGGGCAATGGGCTCTATGACTGATTCATATTTGACAGTGTGGATTGGATTGACATTTAAGACTCATAAATTAAGAAGCAGTTGTCCGCTGTATGTACTTGAGTGCGGCTGACGATGGGCAGGAAAAGGGTCACAAATGGCTCCCTTTTCCTATGCAGTACAGTACTTTTGATCAGGGGCTCATAGCGGTCTGGTCAAAGGTAGTGCACTAGGTAGGGAATAGGGTGCAATTTGGGAGGTAGACAAGAAATTAGATGACGCCTGACGGCCACAACGTTTTGAAGGAGGAGATATGCAAACATGTCATGTCATCCTCACCGGTGCTGAAGTCATACCTTATCGGCTCACAAGGCTACATTCCTTGAGACTGTCACTTGGTTTTAAAGGACAAGAATATTTATTTTCTCTCTCGCTATTTGATCATTTCTCTCCTCTCGCGCACTCTCTTTCTCTCTCGCTCTCTCGCTCTCTCTCCTCTCAATTCAATTCAATTCAATTTCAAGGGGTCTTTATTGTTGATTCTCATCTTTGTTACACATAAGCAAAACAAAAAGACATCTCTATGGACGAATGTTTGTTCGACATGTCTGTACTCTCAGTTTCTCAAATCTTCAAGTAATTTCTAAGATTTTCTCAATTTGATAAATAAGCTGTCATCTCTCTTCACTATTGGCTCTCCTCTCTTGTTGCTGTCTTAGCTCTTGCTTTCCAGTGTCCTCTGATGTGTGGAATTTCACCCAGTAGATATGGGAGTTTTTCAAAATTGGATTTGTTTTCAATTCTTTGTGGATCTGGTCTATCTGTCTTCTCTCTCTCTGTCTTCTCTCTTCTTTCTCTCTATGTCCTCTATCTTTCTCTCTCTCTGTCTGTCTGTCTGTCTGTCTGTCTGTCTGTCTGTCTGTCTGTCTGTCTCTCTCTCTCTCTCTCTCTCTCTGTCCTCTCTCTCTCTCTCTCTCTCTCTCTCTCTCACTCTCTCTCTCTCTGTCCTCTATCTGTCTGTCTCTCTCTCTCTCTGTTCTCTACCTCTCTCTCTGTGTCTTGTATCTGTCTCTCTCTTTCTCTGTCCTCTCTCTGCCTTCTCTCTCTCTCTCTCTCTCTCTCAATTCAAGGGGCTTTATTGACATGGGAAGCATGTGTTAACATTGCCAATGCAAGTGAGGTAGATAATATACATAAGTTAAATGAACAATAAAAATTAACAGTAAATATTACACATACAGAAGTTTAAAAATAATAAAGACATTATTATGCATATATACAGTCCTGTAACAATGTACAAATGGTTAAAGTACACAAGGGAAAATAAATAAGCATAAATATGGGTTGCATTTACAATGGTGTTTGTTCTTCACTGGTTGCCCTTTTCTCGTGGCAACAGGTCACAAATCTTGCTGCTGTGATGGCACACTGTGGAATTTCACCCAGTAGATATGGGAGTTTATCAAAATTGTTGTTTTATTTGATCTGTGTAATCTGAGGGAAATATGTGTCTCTAATATGGTCATACATTGGGCAGGAGGTTAGGAAGTGCAGCTCAGTTTCCACCTCATTTTGTGGGCAGTGTGCAATAGCCTGTCTTCTCTTGAGAGCCATGTCTGCCTACGGTGGCCTTTCTCAATAGCAAGGCAATGCTCACTGAGTCTGTACATAGTCAAAGCTTTCCTTAAGTTTGGGTCAGTCACAGTGGTCAGGTATTCTGCCACTGTGTAATCTCTGTTTTTCGGGCCAAATAGCATTCTAGTTTGCTCTGTTTTTTTGTTAATTCTTTCCAATGTGTCAAGTAATTATCTTTTTGTTTCTCTCATGATTTGGTTGGGTCTAATTGTGTTCCTGTCCTGGGATCTCTCTCTCTCTGTGTGTGTGTGTGTGTGTGTGTGTGTGTGTGTGTGTGTGTGTGTGTGTGTGTGTGTGTGTGTGTGTGTGTGTGTGTGTTTGTGTGTGTGTGTGTGTGTGTGTGTGTGTGTGTGTGTGTGTGTGTGTGTGTGTGTGTGTGTGTGTGTGTGTGTGTGTGTGTTTCAAGGACGTCCTTAAATCTCAGTGACTCTTTGCTTGACATCATGGTAAAATCAGGCAAGACCTCTGGGAGGTCTGGGAGCAACTGTTTGTGTGTGTGTGTAAAGTTGTAAAAAAAATCAGCATTTATTGGGCATAAGCATGAATTGGTTCTATACATTGTTTATTAAGACTATTTGTGACCCTGGGTGAGATGGAATATGGAATATAAAACCTATTTGATCTTAGTGTCAGTGTAGCAGATTGAGCACAACCAGAGTCAACAAGATTACATTGAACAATCAACTCCACTACAGTATAAGAACCTTATATAACAAAGCCTACAGTACAACACTTTTTCTGTAACTTTAGGTCAAAGTAGGACAGGACAAGGAGAAAGTGAAGGTACAAAGAGAATCAGTCCTACATATTTTTCTCTCTCACTCTCTCTCTCTCTCTCTCTCTCTCTCTCTCTCTCTCTCTCTCTCTCTCTCTCACATATGGAGTTTAATTTGTACTTTCTCTTAAAACAATTCTCTTCTGGTACTCTCTCTCTCTCACTTACTGTACTGTACTGTACTTTAGCTAGCATCATGTTGGTTAAAGACAATCATTTAGTATTTTACATATTTCAAATACTTTAGGCTTTTGATTTAGCCTACCTGAAGTGACAGATGGGCAGGGTTTGCAGTTGTGTGAATTTTATTGTTTCTGTTGGGCCAGGCAAACTCTCAAGCACCGATAACATATTTTAAATTATTTCAAATAGTGTTTGAAACCAGGTCTGTTAGATGTGCCAAAATTAAGAACAGTCCATTCTACCACCTTAATGACAACCCCAAACCATCATCCTAATGGCATCTTGTTATTGGCCTGCATCATCTGTTGGTTACAACAACAATATCCTCTCTCTCTCTCTCTCTCTCTCTCTCTCTCTCTCTCTCTCTCTCAATTGTTTGAAGTCTAATACCACCTCCTCGGTAGATAAAGACAATTAAATGTCGTCTCCAATTGGAATGAGGTAATTTGTTTCACTTCATTCACTGTTATCTCTTCAATCCTCCCCTCAGTCTCCATGGCACGAGCAAACGTAATGTTTCCCTTCACCATTAGCTCTCACAAATGGTTTAAAACAAGTTATGATTGTAATTATATTATGATATGTAGGTATTTCTTACAGAAGACAATAATGGAATTATTATGAGTTGTTAATTATTACTATTACTACTGTGAATTAGGGTTCACAGTCCTGGAGCACGTCTATTGGCAGATAGATGTTTACGTTTCACCCAACATGACCTTTAGTAGTGTGTTTGGTAACCTGGCTTTATTCAAATAGTATTTTCAATGGCATATATAATCACTAAAAACAGAAGGTGAAAAGCAACAATACATCATGTAAAATCCTAAAATGATGGCAACAGAAGGAAAATAAATACAGAGGGTTTCAGGAAGTCCACAGTGCTGTCACGTGCTGACCTTAGTTCCTTTGTTTTGTCTTTGTTTTAGTATGGTCAGGGCGTGAGTTGGGGTGGGCGGTCTATGTACTTTTTTCTATAATTTGGGATTTCTGTGTTTGGCCTGGTATGGTTCTCAATCAGAGGCAGCTGTCAATCGTTGTCCCTGATTGAGAACCATATGTAGGTTAGCCTGGTTTCACCTTTGAGTTGTGGATGATTATTTTCTGTTCTATGTTTTGCTTCACCGTTCAGGACTGTTCGTTTTTGTCGTTTTATTGTTTTTGTTCAAGTGTTCGGTATTCATATTAAATACAATATGGACACCTACCACGCTGCACATTGGTCTGACATTTCTTACTCCTCGTCTGAGGAGGACGAAGACAAGCGTTACAGAATCACCCAAAACAACCGGACCAAGCAGCCTGGACTTGGGAGGAGATCTTGGATGGCAAGGGACCCTGGGTACAGCCGGGAGAATATTGCCGCCCCAAGGCAGAGCTGGAGGCAGCGAAAGCCGAGAGGCGGCGATAATAGGAGGCCGCGCGGCTGGGACGAAAGGCAGCCCCTAAAAGTTCTTGGGAGGGGGCACACAGGGAGTGTGGCTAAGTCAGGTAGGAGACCTGAGCCAACTCCCCGTGCTTACCGTGGAGAGAGGTGGACCGGGCTGGCACGTGTTATGCCATGAGGCGCACGGTGTCCCCGGTGCGTAGGAATAGCCCGGTACGTTACATAGCAGCGCCTCGTATCGGCCGGGCTAGAGTGGGCATCGAGCCATGTGCCGTGAAGCCGGCTCAGCGCATCTGGTCGATTCCACCTCGTCGCACTGGCCTGGCTACGGGGAGCATCCAGCCAGGTAGGGTTGGGCAGGCTCAGTGCTCGAGACCTCCAGTGCGCCTCCACGGTCCGATCTATCCGATGCCTCCTCCACACACCAGGCCTCCGGTGGCAGCCCCCCGCACCAGGCTGTCTCTCGTCTCCTCCCTACAGAGTCTCCCGTCTGTCCTGAGCTGCCAGAGTCTCCCGTCTGTCCTGAGCTGCCAGAGTCTCCCGTCTGTCCTGAGCTGCCAGAGTCTCCCGTCTGTCCTGAGCTGCCAGAGTCTCCCGTCTGTCCTGAGCTGCCAGAGTCTCCCGTCTGTCCTGAGCTGCCAGAGTCTCCCGTCTGTCCTGAGCTGCCAGAGTCTCCCGTCTGTCCTGAGCTGCCAGAGTCTCCCGTCTGTCCTGAGCTGCCAGAGTCTTCCATCTGTCCTGAGCTGCCAGAGCCGCTCACCAGTCAGGAGCTGCCGGAGCCGCTCACCAGTCAGGAGCTGCCGGAGCCGCCCGCCAGTCACACTGGCCTGGCTACGGGGAGCACGGCCTGGTATGAATCTCAATCAGAGGCAGCTATCAATCGTATTTAGGTAGCCTGGTTTTACCTTTGAGTTGTGGATGAATATTTTCTGTTCTGTGTTTTTCTTCATCGTTCAGGACTGTTAGTTTTTGTCGTTTTATTGTTTTTGTTCAGGTGTTCAGTATTCGTATTAGATACAATATGGACACCTACCACGCTGCACATTGGTCTGACATTTCTTACTACTCATCTGAGGAGGACGAAGACAAGCGCTACAAGTGCTCACTAATCTAAGATAACGTGTGTATGCCTGTGTTAATCTCGTCATAGTTTACATTTTAGTAGGATTATCAGATTATTCCCTTTTATCGTTTTCTATCTGGATGTTTCTGTCACATTGTCCTGTCTCTAGACATAATTATACAAGATCTCAGTTATCACGACTCCCTACAGATGCTGAATAAATGCACAATGCTTTAATGTTAATGCAATGTTTCTTACCTCTGAAGTATTGTCACACTACCCCAAGCAGTTAGGTTTTAGTTCATCGAGAAGACAGTTTTTCTGTTTGTCCAAAGTTAATTTGAGCCCTGTAGACCACACAGCGATTTCAAAACAACTTTTATTTATTGATATCCTTTCAAATTCTCAGAGGCAAACATTGAAAGTAATATGCAAACTATATATCCCACAAAGGGGATTACAATACATGTTAAAATCATAATGAGATATGTATTTTTTCATTGTATTGCAACATCAATACAAGTACCACACACGCGTGTATCATATACTGTGGTGAGGACGAGAGATATACAGCAGATAAAATTTAAAAAATCACCTTTATTTAACCAGGTAGGAAAGTTGAGAACAAGTTCTCATTTACAATTGCAACCTGGATAAGATAAAGCAAAGCAGTTCGACACATACAACAACACAGAGTTACACATGGAGTAAAACAAACATACAGTCAATAATACCGTAGAAAAATAAGTCTATGAACAATGTGAGCAAGTCAGGTGAGATAAGGGAAGTAAAGGCAAAAAAAGGACATGGTGGCAAGAATGTGCAAAGTAGAGATATAAATAATGGGGTGCAAAGGAGCAAAATAAATAAATAAATACAGTAAGGAAAGAGGTAGTTGTTTGGGCTAAATTACAGATGGGCTATGTACAGGTGCAGTAATCTGTGAGCTGCTCTGACAGCTGGTGCTTAAATCTAGTGAGGGAGATAAGTGTTTCCAGTTTCAGAGGTTTTGTAGTTCGTTCCAGTCATTGGCAGCAGAGAACTGGAAGGAGAGGCCTCCAAAGGAAGAATTGGTTTTGGGGGTGACCAGAGAGATATACCTGATGGAGCGCGTGCTACAGGCGGGTGCTGCTGTGGTGACCAGCAAGCTGAGATAAGGGGGACTTTACCTAGCAGGGTCTTGTAGATGACCTGGAGCCAGTGGGTTTGGCGACGAGTATGAAGCGAGGGCCAGCCAACGAGAGCGTACAGGTCGCAGTGGTGGGTAGTATATGGGGCTTTGGTGACAAAACGGATTGCACTGTGATAGACTGCATCCGATGTATTGAGTAGGGTATTGGAGGATATTTTGTAAATGACATCGTCGAAGTCGAGGATTGGTAGGATGGTCAGTTTTACAAGGGTATGTTTGGAATAATTGGAATAATTGATGTTTTCTCGTAAGCCAATAATCACACGGATAGCAGCTAGCTAGCTGCGAGATCCAGGTGTAAATTTCCAGAGCTTGCGATTGAAATCCGAGGATATGGAGAGAAAAATAGGTCTGGTATGTTCTGGTCTGAGACGCGTTGTACAAAACTGGAGATAGTAGATCTAGCTGGTCTGTCATAATATATCAGAGACAGTAGATCTAGCTGGTCTGTCATAATATATCAGAGACAGTAGATCTAGCTGGTCTGTCATAATATAATGCAATGTTTCTTACCTCTGAAGTATTGTCACACTACCCCAAGCAGTTAGGTTTTAGTTCATCGAGAAGACAGTTTTTCTGTTTGTCCAAAGTTAATTTGAGTTAATATCCTCCAATACCCTACTCAATACATTGGATGCAGTCTATCACAGTGCCATCCGTTTTGTCAGATTTAGAAATCGAGACATAGAGACAGTAGATCTAGCTGGTCTGTCATAACATAATAGAGACAGCGATAGATTTTTGAGCTAAAGGATAGCTGATGACCAGATACCGTGGTTAGCTGAATACTAACATTAGCCAGTAAACTGGCTAGCTTCTGGCTAGCTTCTGACTAGCTTCTGGTTAGCTTCTGGCTAGCTTCTGGTTAGCTTCTGGCTAGCTTCTATTGTGGATTTCAGATTTGAGGTAAATAATACTTTTTTTAAATTGGTGAGGCGGGTTGCAGGAGAGTGTTTTGAAGTTGAGTTTTTGGAAAATAAAATATATAAAAGATATGCGAAGTAAGGTGTAAATATATATATATATATATATATATATATATATATATACGGGACACGACAAGGACAAAGGACGTCTGACTGCTATGCCATCTTGGGAATGTGGTGAGTTTATGTCACAACCCCACACACTGGGTTGTTTAAATACAGCACAGATATACAGCAGAGATATAGAGCAGAGAAATACAGCACAGATATACAGCACAGATATAGAGCAGAGAAATACAGCAGAGAAATACAGCAGAGATATAGAGCAGAGAAATACAGCAGAGAAATACAACACAGATATACAGCAGAGATATACAGCAGAGAAATAGGATAGGATAAGTAATCCTTCTCATAAATTATTTAGATGCACTATTGTAAGTGGCTGTTCCACTGGATGTCAGAAGGTGAATTCACCAATTTGTAAGTTGCTCTGGATAAGAGCGTCTGCTAAATGACTTAAATGTAAATGTAAATACAGCAGAGATATACAGCAGAGATATAGAGCAGAGAAATACAACACAGATATACAGCAGAGATATACATTAGAGATATACAGCAGAGATATACTGTACAGCAGAGATAGACAGCAGAGAAATACAGCAGAGAAATACAGAACAGATATACAGCAGAGAAATACAGCAGAGATATACAGCAGAGATATACAGCAGATATATACAGCAGTGATATACATCAGATATATATAGCAGAGAAATACAGCACAGATAAACAGCACAGATATACATTAGAAATATACATTAGAGATATACAGCACAGATATACAGCAGAGAAATACAGCAGAGATATACAGCAGAGATATTCAGCACAGATATACAGCAGAGATATTCAGCACAGATGTACAGCAGAGAAATACAACAGAGATATACAACAGAGATATACTGTACAGCAGAGATATACAGCAGAGATATACAACAGAGATATACAGCAGGGATATACTGCACAGCAGAGATATACTGTACAGCAGAGATATACTGTACAGCAGAGATATACTGTACAGCAGAGATGTACTGTACAGCAGAGATATACAGCAGAGATATACTGTACAGCAGAGATATACAGCAGAGATATACAGCAGAGAAATACTGTACAGCAGAGATATACTGTACAGTAGAGAAATACTGTACAGCAGAGATATACTGTACAGCAGAGATATACTGTACAACAGATATATACTGTACAACAGAGATATACTGTACAGCAGAGATATACTGTACAACAGAGATATACTGTACAGCAGAGAAATACTGTACAGCAGAGAAATACTGTACAACAGAGATATACTGTACAGCAGAGAAATACTGTACAGCAGAGATATACTGTACAACAGAGAAATACTGTACAGCAGAGATAACTGTACAACAGATATATACTGTACAGCAGAGAAATACTGTACAGCAGAGATATACTGTACAACAGAGATATACTGTACAGCAGAGAAATACTGTACAGCAGAGATATACTGTACAACAGAGATATACTGTACAGCAGAGAAATACTGTACAGCAGAGATATACTGTACAACAGAGAAATACTGTACAGCAGAGATAACTGTACAACAGAGATATACTGTACAGCAGAGAAATACTGTACAGCAGAGATAACTGTACAACAGAGATATACTGTACAGCAGAGAAATACTGTACAGCAGAGATATACTGTACAGCAGAGATATACAGCAGAGATGTACAACAGAGAAATACAGCAGAGATATACAACATAGATAAGTACTAGAGAGCTCATCGCTTACATTTACTTGCATAACTATTCATTTTTTTTTGAGACTCTATCTACCTTGCAGCGAATGGAGCCAGGAGCCTCTTAGCTGCAGTGGGCGATCCCAATGAATAAATCTGATACATCTTCCAGAGTTCCTAAGATGTTTTAGGTCCCTGTCCAGAAACACTAGCCTTCTGCCCACTAAACACGTGCAGAGTGTCTGAGAGGATTGGACAGGTGAACACAATAGGCAACGTGCAGCTTTTGACACACTGCTTAAATCTATCAAATCCTCTCAGATGTTTTCAAGTCCAGAAAGCAAGGGCCGTTTCAGGACAGGACCAGGATCTCTGTCATTTCTTTTCTCTTCTCTCCTCTTTTTCTCCCCCCTCCTCTCTCAACTCCTCTCCTTCTCTCCTCTCCTTTTCTCTCCTCTCCTCTCCTTTTCTCTCCTTTTCTCTCATTCTCTCTCTTCTCCTCTCCTTCATTCTCCTCTTCTCTCTCCTCTCCTTCTCTCTCTCAACTCCTGTCCTACTATCGCCTTCTCTCTTCTTTACTCTCTTTCTCTCTCCTCTCCTCTCCTTTCCTTTTCTCTCATTCTCTCATGTCCCACTTCTTCTCTCTTCTTCTGTTTTCTTCAGTCTTCTTCCCTCTCCTCCCCCTCACTCTCATTCTTCTCCTCTCCTTCCCCCTTCTTCCCTCTCCGTCTTCTCTCATCACCTCAGGCTGATGAGGCAATCTCCCCTTTCAATTCCAGGAACATGCCCATGTCAACGAGCCCTGGTCAGGCAGCTCTTACATGTCAATGAGCAGGCAGCAAATCTATGCTGGATATGAAAGAGAAGTAAGAGAAGCAGGGCCAGGGATCAGTCAAGGACCTCATCTGCTCTCTTAATAAGTCTCTCTCTCTCTCTCTCTCTCTCTCTCTCTCTCTCTCTCTCTCTCTCTCTCTCTCGCTTCACCAGCTTTGCATAAGATGTTGATGTGAGGTCAGAAGAGAATGGAGGAACTGGGGAAGCCTGAGGATTTTAGCTTTTTCGACATCTGAGTCAAGGACCCAGGGAATTGGAGATCTTGACACTAACTACAATTCAGTACATTCTGCATAGGGATTACTTCAGGTTAATCCACTTTGTGATTCACAGCAATACATTCTTGTTATGAGATGTATTATATATATTATAATATTATTGTGTTGAGGCATTTTTGTATCTACAAATTACTTTAATGAGACAGCAATTTTGGCCTTTAATCAGTAAGTAATATATTATCATCGCAATTTCATCATCCCCCACCCCAGATTCCTAAATATACCTCTCTTACATGTAGCTCCATGCAACAGCACATGGTATTACATCATACGAACATGAACTTTGGAACTGTGTCACGGATCTCATCCTTCTCTTCTGAGGAGGAGTAGCGAGAAGGATCGGAGGACCAATTTGCAGCATGGTAAGTGTTCATGATGTAATATTTAATGAATCAAACTGAACACTGAAATACAAAAAAAACAATAAAGTGAACGAACGAAAACGGAAACAGTACCGTCTGGCGACATACACAAAGACAGAAAATAAACACCCACGAAACACAGGTGGAAAAAGGCTACCTAAGTATGATTCTCAATCAGAGACAACTAACGACACCTGCCTCTGATTGAGAACCATACCAGGCTGAACACAGAAACCAACATAGAAAAACAAACATAGACTGCCCACCCCAACTCACGCCCTGACCATATTAAAACAAAGACAAAACAAAGGAACTAAGTTCAGAACGTGACAAACTGAAGCTTGTGAGCATAGAGAATTAATAAAAATATGTGACACAGACATAGATGAAATTACTTGAGTCATTAGGGAAGTGCAAATAAAGGTACAATTGTATTTAATTGAGTTGTGTAGTATGTTATTGCATGTTTAATGGTTAATGATTTTCATATAAAAAATGTAATGTTTGTAATCAAAAATGAATATCTATTGAATTGACATGAGAGGACAGGATCTAGCTAAAGAGTCTAATATCAGGGGAGGGAGGAAGAAAGGGATGGACAGAGGGAAGGAGGGATGGGTGGACAGAGAGAGGGGGGAAGAGATGGAAGGACAGAGGGAGGAAGGGATGGGTGGACAGAGAGGGAGGAAGAGATGGATGGACAGAGACAGGAAGGGATGGGTGGACAGGGAGATGGAGGAAGAGGTGGACAGACAGAGGGAGGAAGGGATGGGTGGACAGAGAGGGAGGAAGAGATGGACGGACAGAGGGGGAGGGAGGGAGGGAGGGAGGGAGGGAGGGAGGGAGGGAGGGAGGGAGGGAGGGAGGGAGGGAGGGAGGGAGGGAGGGAGGGAGGGAGCGGAGATCGATGGAAGTGTGAGGTTTAATTACTATGGACACGGTAGGCCATATTTGCAGGATAAATCCCTGGCTTTTGCTCGTGTGGAAAAAACAGGCCTAGATGCTGATGATACCACTCTGTTTCTAACACGTTTCACTACCAGCAGTGATCCAACTGGTTTAACAGCTTTTTAGATCAGGGAAAGCAATTTTACAGGTATAATCTGGGATCTGAGAGTCTGTTCTATGGTCATTTTAATTCTCAATATTTACCAAGATTCTTGAAGACCGTAGCTTTAAGTCAACTTGGATCACATGGTTTGTTTGCAATGTATAATTGAGAAAAATGTTGACGAAATTGCTGTAATTGCCAATGACTGATTTGGTTGTGCAAACACCTTCTCATGCAGTAGAGATTTAATTCTGTAAATGTCTAAAAGCCACAAAGGTCTAATGTCAGCCCTATAATCTGTCAACAAACCAACTTGTAATGATACATACTTAGCTAAATTCACATTTACTTAAAACAACAGTGTAACCCCTCCACAACTCATTTCTAGTGTTGATTAGCTACACATTAGTGGATTGTCAAATGTGCTTTGATTGCTTCAAGATATCTTAACCAATAACAGTCTAAGCCCTCTCTAAGATGGGGGTTTCTACTAAACTATATGGAATTGTTTTAAGAAGGGCGTACCAAGGATCATTTAGCTACACTACATGACTAAAAGAATGTGGACAACTGCTCATCGAACATCTCATTCCAAAATCATTGGCATTAATATGGAGTTGGTCCCACCTTTGTTGCTATAACAGCCTCCATTTCCACTTGATGTTGGAACATTTGTGCGGGGACAAGCTTCCGTTAAGCCACAATAGCATTAGGCATGTGAATTCATCCCAAAGGTGTTCGATGGGGTTGAGGTCAGGGCTCACACATTGGTAGCACAGAATCGTCTAGAATGTCATTGTATGCTGTAGCATTACGATTTCCCTTTACTGGAACTAAGGGGCCTAGCGCCCGAAACCATGAAAAACAGCCCCAAACCATTATTCCTCATCCACCAAACTTTACAGTTGGCACTATGCATTGGCTCAAGTAGCATTTTCCTGTCATCCCCAACCCATTTTCGTCTGTTGAACTGCCAGATGGTGAAGTGTGATTCATCACTCGAGAGAATGCGTTTCCACTGCTCCAGAGTCCCAACAAACAGTTATTGTGCTGACGTTGCTTCCAGAGGAAGTTTGGAACTCAGTTTGGTAGTGAGTGTTGCAACCGAGGACAGATGATTTTTACACGTTGTGCGGTACGCGTTGAACCTAGATGTTTCCACATCAAATCAAATGTTATTTGTCACATGAGCTGATAACCTTACCATGAAATGCTTACTTACACGCCATTTAACAAACAATGCAGTTCAAGAAATCGATTAAAAAAAATATTTACTAAAGAAACGATAGTAAAAAAAAAAAGTAACACGAGAAAATACATAACAATACCGAGGCTGTATACAGGGGGCACCGGTACCGAGTCAATGTGTGGGTGTACAGGATAGTCAAGGTAATTTGTAAAGTGACTATGCATAGAAGGACAGTTGGTTAGGAGCCTGTAAAAGGCTAGCCATCCCCTCTGGCGCCACTTTAAGTTGACCGGAGCAGCTCTAGCATTGCAGAAATTTGACATACTGACTTGTTGGAAAGGTGGCATCCGATGCCTGTGACACATTAAAAGTCACTGAGCTCTTCAGTAAACCCATTCTACTGCCAATGTTTGTGCATGGAGATTGCATGGCTGTGTGCTCGATTTAAGACAGCTGTCAGCAACGGGTGTGGCTGAAATAGCCGTATCCACTCATTTGAAAGGGAGTACACATACTTTTACACATACAGTATATTGTATTTGATTTAGAATTTGAAGACCTCTTGAAGTATAAAAAAAATCTGTAAAATGTATTTGAGAACACATTATTTTGTGCATTACTGCTACTAGCCCATACAAATGCATTGCATAACAGATTCACTACATAGAACAACAGATAGTCCCCCCCAAAAAATCTGAAGGAAGTTTGTTCTGAAGTGTCAGTTCTATATCTGAGAGATATAAGAAAGATCATGCATTTAACCCCTTATCTTTGCCACAAAACAGTTTCCATATACAGTATACAGTCCTTCCATTCATTTTTCCTACCGGTGTCGGGGAACCTCCAGACGAGTCTTCTGATGCTTGTGGGCATCCTAGAGAAAAACAACTGACATGTACAGTATGTGTACATGAGAGTCTCACCTTTCCACAGAGTGGTGTGTAGCCCAAACTGTTCAGACGCTATAGACAGAAGTTGGCAGATCGGCTGTAACAAATTCAGACGACTCCCAAGATATTTGTGGCCAAATCATTCGGACTCTACAGACAATTTTGTGAGAAGACAGATTTTCGGTTGGCCAGTAGTCATTTTAATTGTACCTCATGGACTGACAAAAATCGCTCTTGCTCTGTCACCTTTCAACGCAGATGCGGAAGTGCGACATCAGCGTATGTGGTCGATTGAGACAGATATCTCTAGGTTTCACTGACTGCTTTTTATGGGGATTTCTTTATTGTGCTAAATAGATTTCCTACGGGGCAAGGACATCGACTCTAGGGGATTTTAATGTGATGTTCTGTAGAAAGTAATAGAAACTTAATTTCCTTCAACAATGGAAGAACACAACACGCCAGGATGTTTCTGCCTGCAATAAGGGCAGGCCTTGTGTTAATGAAGCTGAATCTATTTCAAGCATGATTTGGAGCATTAAATGTGCCTGATTTTATGACAGTGCACTTTGCACTCATGATGTTTTGGTCATTTCTATGAATAATGGAAAACGACACAGATCAGGCTGTTGTTGCCTGAAATTAGATTTCAACTCGGATTTACACCAACACATTTACTACACGTAGATACTTAATGACAGCACACTCTGTGGTCGTGATGCTTCTTCCCTGTAATCTGATATTGGATACTGGCCGTATAACCTACCATAGTTGCATGTAAGCAGCTTTTCTCTGGGATATATGCTACAGTAAATCCCTTATGTTCAAGATAAAGTGTGGATAAGGCATGGTAGACATCAATCATTTTACAGAGATTCTCATAATTACACAAATCATCATGTATGGAAGATGACTTGTGTATTCATACATGGCTGGCCAGTAGTCATTTTAATTTTACCTTGTTATGTAGCCTTGTTTGAATGCGTGAGCCCGTCGTGGCTGGTGAAAACTACATGTCTTTACTACTAATCACTAGGCAAATGAGAGGACAGGACAGATCAGGTGAAAACTACATGTCTTTACTCCTATACACTAGGCCAATGCGAGGACAGGACAGGTCAGGAGATCTACTGGTAGTTCTTATGAGAGGGACAAGGTCTGTAATCTGTTATCTCATGAGCTCCACCCAGCTGAGGATCAAGCTAACATGAAAGCGTGCCTCACCCATGACTCCGGGGCTGAAACATGGATCTGAGAGGGAGGAGAGGAGTGGAGGAGGTGAAGGAGGATAGGAGGCTCTGCCTGGGTGCCAAATACCAATCCTATTCTCTACATAGTGCACTATAGTTGACCAGAACCCTATAGGCCCTGGTCGAAAGTAATGCACTATGAAAGGGAATAGGGTGCCATTTGGGACACAGCTCTGCCTTTGACCGCTCGTCCTGCTAGGCGAATCGACCGTAGATGTGAGGGAGAGGAGCGCTCAATACGCCCACACCCAATTAAAGCCTTCTCCAGCGGCATGGTCAATGGCTGCAATTGCAGTACCTTTCAGGAGTTATTTGATACAGTTAACCTAACATAAGTGTATAGCAGTGGGTGCACGGCATAGCTCTGTTCACTTTACCTGGTATAGCATGCCAGGCCAAGCATAGAGGATACACACGGTTAACCTAACACACGTGTATAGCAGTGTCCCTATGCTATTGCTTGGTCTCTGTCCAATCTAGACAGCATTTCATGCCACGGCAGGACAGGCCATTCAAGGCAGGGGGATATACTGTATGTCAGGATATGAGATTAAACCATGACTGTTCTCTTCTTAGGGCTAGGAGGCAGTATACTGAATTTCTGCCTGACTGACATGCCCATAGTAAACTGCCTGTTACTCAGGCCCAGAAGCTAGGATATGCATATAATTGGTCAAATTAGATAGAAAACACTTTGAAATTTCTAAAACTGTTAAAGTAATGTCTGTGAGTACAACATAACTGATATGGCAGGCAAAAACCTGAGGAAAATCCAATCAGATTTCTTTTTTGGGGGGGATTACAGGCCTTTCCAATGGAAGTCTATGGGTCTATATATACAAATAGCTCCCAGATTGCAGTTCCTATGGCTTCCGCGAGATGTCAACAGTCTTTATACAGGGTTTCAGGCTTCTATATTGATTACGAACAAGTAGTTGTAGTTTATCCAAGGTGTTCTCATCAGGAAAAGTAGGCTTTTGGCGTGCGTGAATGAGGGCGCGCTCTTCGTTATTTTCCTTTCCTATTGAACACCGTTTTTTCCGTCTGAAATATTATCAGTTATTTACATATTAGGGTACCTGATGATTAATTAGAAACATTGTTTCACTTGTTTGGACAAAGTTTACTGGTAGCTTTTTGGATTCCTTTGTATGCATGTTGAAGTAGTGGATTACTCAAATCAATTGCGCCAACTAAACTGACTTTTTGGACATAAAGGACATTATCGAACAAAACAAACATTCATTGTGTAGCTGGGACCCTTGGGATTGCAAAGAGAGGAAGATCTTTAAAGGTAAGTGATTTATTTTATCGCTATTTATGATTTTTGTGAAGCCGGTGCTGGTTGAAAAAGTATTTTGATGTGGGGCACTGTCCTCCGATAATCGCACGGTATGCTTTCGCCGTGAAGCCTTTTTGAAATCTGACAACGAAGTTGGATTAACAAGAAGTTAAGCTTTTAAATGATGTAAGGCACTTGTATGTTCATGAATGTTTAATATCACAACTTTGTAATTTTGAATTTGGCGCTCTCCTATTTCACCGGATGTTGTCGGAATTATCCCGCTAGCGGGACACCAAGCCTAGAGAGTTAATAGGACAGTAATCTGCCCAGTAAGTGAAGATAGTGGTTAAATTTCATGTCTAACGTAGGTCAGCATGATTTAATGATATCCCAGTTTTCACAAAAGAGGGCAGTTATGTCCAACCATTTCCTCAATTTCCTCTTGTGAAATGTATACTATTCATTCTGGAGATTCAATTTCCTTACCCCATATTAAAATATTTCACACACCTCTAAAATTGGGTAGCCATTCGGCCCTTCAACTAAACCCTGATTAGTCACCACTGGGTGAAAGTTATGGGTCAATGGGAACATGATCAGTAGCCATACCCTTTTGAAAGGATGTTTCAGGACATGGCCAATCTGTCTATTAGTTATCTCTTTCTCATGTCTTCTGTTCTAAGAGGAGGTAAGAGGGTTTCCTGGTGTGACAATGACATGCCTCAGATCCATTAATTATGTCTCTCCTGTTTGTATGCGGAAGGATTTTTTTTCTCTCTCCCCCTCACTCTCTCTCTCCCCCTCACACACTCACTCTCTCTATCTCCCTCCTTCCTCTCTCTACTTCCCTTCTCGCCCTCCTATGTTCTATCTCCCCCACCCCACCCTCTCCCTCTCCCCGTCTCCCCTACCTCTCTATTCTAATGTCTCATTTGTTTGGTACCATTCGTCTCTGCTCTCTCTAAGCCAGGAAAAGGTCATCCCAGTCCTCAAAGCATGGTGCGGTGCAGGCCTACTCCAGAGAAATTAATGACTTGAGCCTTCACTTGCTGCCTCTCTGTTGCTTAGTCAATTTTCTTGAGTTAAAAGGACACCTTGATGGGGTGGATATTGGGAGATATGCATCTGGCAACAGATTGACACTCATGTTGATTTATGTGAAAGATTGAGGTTTGTTTTGTTTTTAGTTACTGTTGTTCTTCTGACACATGACCAATGGAAGGCAAGTCTGGATGGACCATTACATAGCACTGCTGCTATTTACTGGCCGCTGCTGCGCTGTGTCTTCTGGGTGCAATGTGTGGGCCAGTTTCCAGAGGTGATTTCTCTGTGATCCACGTGGACGTGGATGAAGCTCAGAGAGTTGTCTGTAAGTAGCAGTAGTCACCTAACAGGCCCCTCTCTTTCGGTCTCTATCCCAATTTGCACCCTAATCCCTATAAAGTCCACTAGTATTACCTATGAAGTGCATGAGTATTCCCTATAAAGTGCACTAGTATTCCCTATAAAGTGCAAAAGTAGTGTACTATATAGTGAATAGGGTGCCAATTGGAGTGTAGCCTTGGTGTTATTGATGATGGCCTCAAATTCCTAGACGTTCACCGGGGACACAGTGGGGAGACATTATAAATATATCCTCATTTCCCTGTCAGACTGCTTTATGGGCAGTTGATGCTCAAATGCTGCACTACTTACAGAATTAATGATCAAAACAGCCCCTCTCAAGTTTGGGGTGTTTTTGATGAGGGCAATATCACCTTCAGAAAAGCACGGATTTGCCCCATTATGGAAATTTGTGCATTTAAATTGGAACGGAAAATGCTTAGTTGACAGTTGATTTATATATTACGAGACAACAACTTCTGCTGCATAATATCAAATTATTATCTGAAATGAGGAAGAACAAAGATAAGTCCACCATTGGGAAAGACACAGCCAGTACCTACTTACATGTACCGTGACATGTTACCATGATATGCTTATCCATTGTATGTCCTTTACAAAGTCAAAAGTATGCCTGCTCTCCCCTCTCTGCTCTTGCAGTTGAATATCTTCGTTCCAGCAGATTCCCGTCATGCAGACCCCTGTCACTCTCTTTCTCTCTCTTTTTCTCATTCTTCTTTATTCCTTTCCCCCTCTCTTTCCCTCTCTCTCCAAATCCCTCTCTCCCCCTCCCTCTCTTTCCCTCTCTTTCCCTGTCTCTCTCCCTCTCTCTCTCCCTCCCTCTCCTCCCCTCTCTCTCCCACTTTCTTTCTCTCCACTTTCTCTCTCCCCCTCCATCCTTCATAGTGTTGTAGTGATTGATTACCGGGAGGCTAAATACGGCCTTGACTGTCCAGTTTTTACATAAGACCTCAGCAGCAGGCTTACTGGCCTCTATAAATCAACTGGGTACTGCTAATGAAGGTTTTACACCATTTATAATTCCTTCTTAGCTGCTGCATAGCGGGATAGAGGATAGAAAGATGTTGTCTGGCTAGTCGGATGAGCAAAGACACGTTTTTAAACCCCAAAAATTGAGATTCAAAGTGCTCAATTAGGCATCGCTCTGGGGGTGTTGGGTTACGGCAGATATAAAGTAATTCTATGGCATCAAATGGGCTCCCGAGTGGCGCAGCGGTCTAAGGCACTGCATCTCAGAGCTAGAGGCGTCACTACAGAACCTGGTTTGATTCCAGGCTGTATCACAACCGGCTGTGATTGGGAGTCCCATAAGGCAGCGCACAATTGGCCCAGCATTTTCCGTGTTTGGCCGATGTAGGCCATCATTATAAAATAATAATTTGTTCTTAACTGACTTGCCTAGTTTAATACAGGTTAAATAAAAATAAAATAATTGAGCAGTGAAAAAGTACTCAGGGGGAAATTGCATTGTTAGTAGTACTTACAAGACAATAGAATGGTTATAGAATGGTTACAAGACCACATGGTTATGTTTATGTTGTGTGCAGCACTATAGCTTGTTACTACATTAGGCCGACCACTGGTGAAAGTCCCTGAACCCATGCCGTCCCAAGTTTCCCAGTTCAAATCAAATCAAATCAAAGTTTATTTGTCACGTGCGCCGAATACAACAGGTGTAGACCTTACAGTGAAATCTTTACTTACAGGCCCTAACCAATAGCGCAAAAAGGTGTTAGGTGAACAATAGAAAAGTAAAGAAATAAAACAACAGTAAAAAGTCAGGCTATATAGAGTAGCGAGGCTATAAAAGTAGCCAGGCTACATACAGACACCGGTTAGTCAGGCCCAATTGAGGAAGTATGTACATGAATGTATAGTTAAAGTGACTATGCATATATGATAAACAGAGAGTAGCAGCAACATAAAAGAGGGTTTGGGGGGAACTTTGGGGGGGAGCACACAATGCAAATAGTCCGGGTAGCCATTTGATTACCTGTTCAGGAGTTTTATGGCTTGGGGGTAAAAACTGTTGAGAAGCCTTTTTGTCCTAGACTTGGCACTCCGGTACCACTTGCCGTGCAGTTGTAGAGAGTACAGTTTATGACTGGGATCTTTGACAATTTCTAGGGCCTTCCTCTGACACCGCCTGGTGTAGAGGTCCTGGATGGCAGGCAGCTTAGCCTCAGTGATGTACTGGGCCGTACGCACTACCCTCTGTAGTGCCTTGCAGGTCAGAGGCCGAGCAATTGCCGTACAAGGCAGTGAATCAACCAGTCAGGATATTCTCGATGTTGCAGCTGAAAACCTTTTGAGGATCTCAGAACCCATGCCAAATCTTTATTGTTTCCTGAGGGGGAATAGGCTTTGTCGTGCCATCTACACGACTGTCTTGGTGTGTTTGGACATTCTAGTTTGTTTCTTGATGTGGACACCGAGGAACTTGAAGCTCTCAACCTGCTCCACAACAGCCCCATCAATGAGAATGGGTGTGTGATCGGCCCTCCTTTTCCTTTAGTCCACAATCACATCCTTAGTCTTGGCTATGTTGAGGGATAGGTTGTTATTCCGGCACCACACGGCCGAGGTCTCTGACCTCCGCCATATAGGCTGTCTCGTCGTTCTCTGTGATCAGACCTACCACTGTTGTGTCATCAGCAAACTTAATGATGGTGTTGGAGTCGTGCCTGGCTATGCAGTCGTGGGTGAACAGGGAGTACAGTAGGGGACTGAGCACGTACCCCTGTGAAGCTCCAGTGTTGAGGATCAGCGTGGCAGATGTGATGCTACCTACCCTCCTTGTTTAGTCCCAGGATCCTTAGCTTAGTGATGAGCTTTGAGGGTACTATGGTGTTGAACGCTGAGCTGTAGTCAATGAATAGCATTCTCGCATAAGTGTTCCTTTTGTCCAGGTGGGAAAGGGCAGCGTGAGATTGCATCATCTGTGGATCTGTTTGGGGGGATTTCTGTTGATAATGGTGTTGATGTGAGCAATTACCAACCTTTCAAAGCAATTCATGGCTACAGACGTGAGTGCTACGGGTCTGTAGTCGTTTAGGCAGGTTGCCTTAGCGTTCTTGGGCACAGGGACTATGGTGGTCTGCTTGAAATATGTTGGTATTACAGACTCATTCAGGGACATGTTGAAAATGTCAGTGAAGACACCTGCCAGTTGGTCAGCACATGCCCAGAGCACACGTCCTGGTAATCCGTCTGGCCCCGCAGCCTTGTGCATGTTGACCTGTTGAAAGGTCTTTGTCACTTTGGCTACGTAGAGCGTGATCACACCGTCGTCCGGAACAGCTGATGCTCTCATGCATGCCTCATTGTTGCTTGCCTCTAAGCGGGCATAGAAGTGATTTAGCTCGTCTGGTAGGCTCGTGTCACTGTGCTTCCCTTTGTAGTCTGTAATAGTTTACAAGCCCTGCCACATAAGACGAGCGTCGGAGCCGGTGTAGTATGATTCAATCTTAGCCCTGTATTGATGCTTTGCCTGTTTGATGGTTTGTCTTCTGTTTAATGTTTCAGCAGTGACTGTTACAGCATTTTGTTATGGGTAAACCACAATGCTTTGAAGTGATGTCACATTTCTCACATTGAAATTTGAATGAACAGCAATCTGAGAGGGACCCAGGACTGTTGATGGGAACGGTACGTCCGGAGTGAAACTAACAATACCTGTGTGTACCAAATGGCACCCTGTTTCCTTTATAGTGCACTATGTTTGACCAGAGCCCTATGAACCCTATGAGCCCTATAAAGAGAATAGGTTGCCATCTGGGACGAAGACATTGTGTTGGATGGGTCGACTTGTGTGTTATGACTGCAGGCTAGAGGCTGATAGATGAGAAGCCAAACCAAAGGCCTTTATTGAGGGCCTGGGGCAGCTTGGAGTCAAATGCTCTATCATTTGCAGCCATTCACCACTGTAGCAACAACACTGAATGAATGAAAGTGTGTGTGTGTGTGTGTGTGTGTGTGTGTGTGTGTGTGTGTGTGTGTGTGTGTGTGTGTGTGTGTGTAGTAGCACAGACTTTTCAAACACGTCACACACTTACAATTCACAGAACTCCACTAACAGGAAAGACAACATCATGGTATCCATGACGACATACAGTTGTGGCCAAACGTTTTGAGAATGACACAAATATACATTTTCACAAAGTCTGCTGCCTCAGTTTGTATGATGGCAATTTGCATATACTCCAGAATGTTACGAAGAGTGATCAGATGAATTGCAAAGTCCCTCTTTGCCATGCAAATTAACTGAATCCCCAAAATACATTTCCACTGCATTTCAGCCCTGCCACAAAAGGACCAGCTGACATCATGTCAGTGATTCTCTCGTTAACACAGGTGTGAGTGTTGATGAGGACAAGGCTAGAGATCACTCTGTCATGCTGATTGAGTTCGGATAACAGACTGGAAGCTTCAAAAGGAGGGTGGTGCTTAGAATCATTGTTCTTCCTCTGTCAACAATGGTTACTTGCAAGGAAATATGTGCCGTCATCATTGCTTTGCACAAAAAGGGCATCACAGGCAAGGATGTTGCTGCCAGTAAGATTGCACCTAAATCAACCATTTATCGGATATTCAAGAACTTCAAGGAGAGCGGTTCAATTGTTGTGAAGAAGGCTTCAGGGTGCCCAAGAAAGTCCAGCAAGCGCCAGGACCATCTCCTAAAGTTGATTCAGCTGCAGGATCAGGGCACCACCAGTACAGAGCTTGCTCAGGAATGGCAGCAGGCAGGGTGTGAGTGCATCTGCATGCACAGTGAGTCGAAGACTTTTGAAGGATTGCCTGGTGTCATGAAGGGCAGCAAAGAAGCCACTTCTCTCCAGGAAAAACATCAGGGACAGACTGATATTCTGCAAAAGTTACAGGGATTGGACTGCTGAGGACTGGGGTAAAGTCATTTTCTCTGATGAATTTCCTTTCCGATTGTTTGGGGCATCGGAAATAGCTTGTCCGGAGAAGACAAGGTGAGCGCAACCATCAGTCTTGTGTCATGTTAACAGTAAAGCATCCTGAGACAATTGATGTGTGGGGTTGCTTCTTAGTCAAGGGAGTGGGTTCACTCACAATTTTGCCTAAGAACACAGCCATGAATAAAGAATGGTACCAACACATCCTCCGAGAGCAACTTCTCCCAACAATCCAGGAGCAATTCGGTGACGAACAATGCCTTTTCCAGCATGATGGAGCACCTTGCCATAAGGGAAAAGTGATAACTGAGTGGCATGGGGAACAAAACATTGATATTTTGAGTCCATGGCCAGGAAACTCCCCAGACCTTAATCCCATTGAGAACTTGTGGTCAATCCTCAAGAGGCAGGTGGACAAACAAAAACTCACAAATTCTGACAAACTCCAAGCATTGATTATGCAAGAATGGGCTGCCATCAGTCAGGATGTGGCCCAGAAGTTAATTGACAGCATGCCAGGTTAGTAAATAGTAAGACGTGAGTGGTCAGATGAGATTTGTGTTTCACTGTGCTTTGTCTTGGTGTAAATCTGCTAATGTGGGTCACTGAGAGGATTTGAGCTGAAAGTCCTGATGCACCAGCCTCAGTGAAATAGTGAGGCTAACACACACACACACACACACACACACACACACACACACACACACACACACACACACACACACACACACACACACACACACACACACACACACACACACACACACACACACACACACACACACACACACAGTTAATGCGACCCCAGTAGCCTTAATGTATGTAGCCCCTTCCCACCTTCTTTGCTAGCGCACGTGTTACACCATTCTCCATATAGTGTAATATCCCCCGCAAACAGCTAGCACACAGCTAGCGCACAGCTAACACACCAGTTAATCACCAGATAATGCACCAGTTATTAACAAAACAGTTAACGCAACAGTTAACGCAACAGTTAACGCACCAGTTAACTCACCAGTAAACACACGGTTAACGCACCAGTTAATGCACCAGTTAACACACCAGTTAACACACAGTTAACGCACCAGTTAACGCAACAGTTAACACACCAGTTAACAAGCCAGTTAACACACCTTTAAAGCACCAGTTAACTAACCAATTAACAAACCAGTTAACAAAGAAGTTAACGCACCAGTTAATGCACCAGTTAATGACCAGCTAATATGCCAGTTAATATGCCAGTTAATATGCCTGTTAATATGCCGGTTACTCACCAGCTACTCACCAGTTAATACAATCGTTAATCACCAGCTAACGCACCAGCTAACGCAACAGTCTTTATGTTAAATATTTACAATTCTGTAGTTTGAATTTGGCGCCCTGCACATTCACTGGATGTTGGTCAGGTGGGACAGTAGCGTCCCATCTAGCCTAGAGAGGTTTTAATACACCAGTTAATTAGCCAGTTAATCACCAATTAAAACACCAGTCAATGCCAGCTGCTTCTTCTTGTTTTTAGCTGATAAGAGTAAAACCTGGTGTGATCGTCTGCTGCAATAGCCCATCCGTGACAAAGACACAACACACTGTTGTACAGCGCCGTTATTTGCCTGTTTGTGGCTCGCCTGTTAGCTTGCATAACCTCACATCAACGAGCTGTTTTCACCCATAGGACTGCCACTGATTGGATGTTTTTTGTCTGTCGTATCATTCTCAGTAAACCCTAGACACTTCCGTGGGTGAAAAAACTAGGAGGCTGACCATTTCTGAGATACTGGAATCAGCACGCTTGACACCGACAATCAAACCATGCTCAAAGTTGCTTAGGTCACTCATTTAGCCAATTCTTACATTCAATCGAACAGTAAATTAATACGTTGATGCCTGCTTTATATAGCAATCCACAGCTATCTGACTGTTTGTAGGAGTGAACCATTTTCATAACCGGGTTGTTGTACTTAATAAACTGGCCACTCTTATCCAGAGAGACTTGCAGTAGAGTGGATATATTTCCTCTTTTTCATAGTAATCCCTTGTGGGAATTGAACCTAAAACCCTGGCGTTTCAAGCACCATGCTCTACCAACTGAACCACATGGGACCTATGCTGTATGTTGAGGTATTGTTCCATGGTCACTGAGCATAATCTATACCAATAAAGTCTGTGAAGAGCTGTGTGGCTTCTCTCTTTGTTACTGACTGTGGAACGGAAGTGCAATCCAGCCTAACATTACTAAAAGTACTGATCTGATCTTTACACTGACATACTGTAGCAGGTATGCAAGCCTACTGCAGTTGTTGAAATGGTGCACTGTGTTTGAAATAGGAGTATCCTCCTCTCAAGTGATTACTGACTACCCCAGCCTTCATTACTCTTCCTCACAGAGTGAGAGTGAACGATAGGAGTGCAGAAGCAATGGAGATGAATGATGTGTGAATAGGGGAACACGATTGGAACTTGGGCTGACATTTTTAATTGTTTCTCTCTGTATTCTTCAGGCTTTTTAAGGGCCTGCGTGGTGTGGTGCAGAGACAGTAATTTGTCTTGGGGTGAAATCTCTCCACCATCCATCACAGACTGACCTGCTATTGATCCCCACTGCACCCATTCTCTTTTGAACTAAATTATATTACCAAAAAAGAATAACAAATGTCCGCTCACACGGACCGCAGAGTTGTCCTTTAATAATGTATCAAAAAAGGAAGAAAACAATAGATGAACATGTTTGTAAAAGGTACTTCACTTGTCAGGTTAACTTCATGCAGTGGGTTATGGTTGTCAGGTTAAATTGATGCAGTGGGTTATGGTTGTCAGGTTAACTTGATGCAGTGGGTTATGGTTGTCAGGTTAACTTGATGCAGTGGGTTATGGTTGTCAGGTTAACTTGATGTAGTGGGTTATGGGTGTCAGGTGAACTCGATGTAGTGGGTTATGGTTGTCAGGTTAACTTGATGCAGTGGGTTATGGTTGTCAGGTTAACTTGATGCAGTGGGTTATGGTTGTCAGGTTAACTTGATGCAGTGGGTTATGGTTGTCAGGTTAACTTGATGCAGTGGGTTATGGTTGTCAAGTTAACTTGATGTAGTGGGTTATGGTTGTCAGGTTAACTTGATGTAGTGGGTTATGGTTGTCAGCTTAACTTGATGCAGTGGGTTATGGTTGTCAGGTTAACTTGATGTAGTGGGTTATGGTTGTCAGGTTAACTTGATGTAGTGGGTTATGGTTGTCAGGTTAACTTGAT
The DNA here is from genome assembly GCF_036934945.1 of Oncorhynchus masou masou. Lineage (NCBI taxonomy): Eukaryota > Metazoa > Chordata > Actinopteri > Salmoniformes > Salmonidae > Oncorhynchus > Oncorhynchus masou. The sequence goes on along the minus strand of NC_088236.1, from coordinate 13,462,543 downwards.
GTAGTGGGATATGGTTGTCAGGTTAACTTGATGTAGTGGGTTATGGTTGTCATGTTAACTTGATGCAGTGGGTTATGGATGTCAGGTTAACTTGATGTAGTGGGTTATGGTTGTCAGGTAAACTTGATGTAGTGGGTTATGGTTGTCAGGTTAACTTGATGCATACATTTACATTTACATTTAAGTCATTTAGCAGACGCTCTTATCCAGAGCGACTTACAAATTGGTGAATTCACCTTCTGACATCCAGTGGAACAGCCACTTTACAATAGTGCATCTAAATCATTAAGGGGGGGGGTGGTGAGAAGGATTACTTATCTTATCCTAGGTATTCCTTGAAGAGGTGGGGTTTCAGGTGTCTCCGGAAGGTGGTGATTGACTCCGCTGTCCTGGCGTCGTGAGGGAGTTTGTTCCACCATTGGGGGGCCAGAGCAGCGAACAGTTTTGACTGGGCTGAGCGGGAACTGTACTTCCTCAATGGTAGGGAGGCGAGCAGGCCAGAGGTGGATGAACGCAGTGCCCTTGCTTGGGTGTAGGGCCTGATCAGAGCCTGGAGGTACTGCGGTGCCGTTCCCCTCACAGCTCCGTAGGCAAGCACCATGGTCTTGTAGCGGATGCGAGCTTCAACTGGAAGCCAGTGGAGAGAGCGGAGGAGCGGGGTGACGTGAGAGAACTTGGGAAGGTTGAACACCAGACGGGCTGCGGCGTTCTGGATGAGTTGTAGGGGTTTAATGGCACAGGCAGGGAGCCCAGCCAACAGCGAGTTGCAGTAATCCAGACGGGAGATGACAAGTGCCTGGATTAGGACCTGCGCCGCTTCCTGTGTGAGGCAGGGTCGTACTCTGCGGATGTTGTAGAGCATGAACCTACAGGAACGGGCCACCGCCATGATGTTGGTTGAGAACGACAGGGTGTTGTCCAGGATCACGCCAAGGTTCTTAGCGCTCTGGGAGGAGGACACAATGGAGTTGTCAACCGTGATGGCGAGATCATGGAACGGGCAGTCCTTCCCCGGGAGGAAGAGCAGCTCCGTCTTGCCGAGGTTCAGCTTGAGGTGGTGATCCGTCATCCACACTGATATGTCTGCCAGACATGCAGAGATGCGATTCGCCACCTGGTCATCAGAAGGGGGAAAGGAGAAGATTAATTGTGTGTCGTCTGCATAGCAATGATAGGAGAGACCATGTGAGGTTATGACAGAGCCAAGTGACTTGGTGTATAGCGAGAATAGGAGAGGGCCTAGAACAGAGCCCTGGGGGACACCAGTGGTGAGAGCGCGTGGCGAGGAGACAGATTCTCGCCACGCCACCTGGTAGGAGCGACCTGTCAGGTAGGACGCAATCCAAGCGTGGGCCGCGCCGGAGATGCCCAACTCGGAGAGGGTGGAGAGGAGGATCTGATGGTTCACAGTATCGAAGGCAGCCGATAGGTCTAGAAGGATGAGAGCAGAGGAGAGAGAGTTAGCTTTAGCAGTGCGGAGCGCCTCCGTGATACAGAGAAGAGCAGTCTCAGTTGAATGACTAGTCTTGAAACCTGACTGATTTGGATCAAGAAGGTCATTCTGAGAGAGATAGTGGGAGAGCTGGCCAAGGACGGCACGTTCAAGAGTTTTGGAGAGAAAAGAAAGAAGGGATACTGGTCTGTAGTTGTTGACATCGGAGGGATCGAGTGTAGGTTTTTTCAGAAGGGGTGCAACTCTCGCTCTCTTGAAGACGGAAGGGACGTAGCCAGCGGTCAGGGATGAGTTGATGAGCGAGGTGAGGTAAGGGAGAAGGTCCCCGGAAATGGTCTGGAGAAGAGAGGAGGGGATAGGGTCAAGCGGGCAGGTTGTTGGGCGGCCGGCCGTCACAAGAAGCGAGATTTCATCTGGAGAGAGAGGGGAGAAAGAGGTCAGAGCACAGGGTAGGGCAGTGTGAGCAGAACCAGCGGTGTCGTTTGACTTAGCAAACGAGGATCGGATGTCGTCGACCTTCTTTTCAAAATGGTTGACGAAGTCATCTGCAGAGAGGGAGGAGGGGGGGGGGGAGGGGGAGGAGGATTCAGGAGGGAGGAGAAGGTGGCAAAGAGCTTCCTAGGGTTAGAGGCAGATGCTTGGAATTTAGAGTGGTAGAAAGTGGCTTTAGCAGCAGAGACAGAGGAGGAAAATGTAGAGAGGAGGGAGTGAAAGGATGCCAGGTCCGCAGGGAGGCGAGTTTTCCTCCATTTCCGCTCGGCTGCCCGGAGCTCTGTTCTGTGAGCTCGCAATGAGTCATCGAGCCACGGAGCGGGAGGGAGGACCGAGCCGGCCTGGAGGATAGGGGACATAGAGAGTCAAAGGATGCAGAAAGGGAAGAGAGGAGGGTTGAGGAGGCAGACTCAGGAGAAAGGTTGGAGAAGGTATGAGCAGAGGGAAGAGATGATAGGATGGAAGAGGAGAGAGTAGCGGGGAGAGAGAGCGAAGGTTGGGACGGCGCGATACCATCCGAGTAGGGGCAGTGTGGGAAGTGTTGGATGAGAGCGAGAGGGAAAAGGATACAAGGTAGTGGTCGGAGACTTGGAGGGGAGTTGCAATGAGGTTAGTGGAAGAACAGCATCTAGTAAAGATGAGGTCGAGCGTATTGCCTGCCTTGTGAGTAGGGGGGAAGGTGAGAGGGTGAGGTCAAAAGAGGAGAGGAGTGGAAAGAAGGAGGCAGAGAGGAATGAGTCAAAGGTAGACGTGGGGAGGTTAAAGTCGCCCAGGACTGTGAGAGGTGAGCCGTCCTCAGGAAAGGAGCTTATCAAGGCATCAAGCTCATTGATGAACTCTCCGAGGGAACCTGGAGGGCGATAAATGATAAGGATGTTAAGCTTGAAAGGGCTGGTAACTGTGACAGCATGGAATTCAAAGGAGGCGATAGATAGATGGGTAAGGGGAGAGAGAGAAATGACCACTTGGGAGAGATGAGGATCCCGGTGCCACCACCCCGCTGACCAGAAGCTCTCGGGGTGTGCGAGAACACGTGGGCGGACGAAGAGAGAGCAGTAGGAGTAGCAGTGTTATCTGTGGTGATCCATGTTTCCGTCAGTGCCAGGAAGTCGAGGGACTGGAGGGAGGCATAGGCTGAGATGAACTCTGCCTTGTTGGCCGCAGATCGGCAGTTCCAGAGGCTACCGGAGACCAGGAACTCCACGTGGGTCGTGCGCGCTGGGACCACCAGATTAGGGTGGCCGCGGCCACGCCACGCGTGTGGAGCGTTTGTATGGTCTGTGCAGAGAGGAGAGAACAGGGATAGATAGACACATAGTTGACAGGGTACAGAAGAGGCTACGCTAATGCAAAGGAGATAGGAATGACAAGTGGACTACACGTCTCGAATGTTCAGAAAGTTAAGCTTACGTAGCAAGAATCTTATAGACTAAAATGATTGAAATGATACAGTACTGCTGGAGTAGGCTAGCTGGTAGTGGCTGCGATGTAGCTAACCTAGAAAATCGCTCTAGGCTAAACAATTGACTTAGATACAAAGACGGCTATGTAGCTAGCTAGCTACGATCAAACAAAACAAACCGTTGTACTGTAATAGTTACTACAGTGCTGCTATTCGGGGGCTAGCTGGCTAGCTACGTTAAGAGAACGACAATAGCTGGCCAGCTAACCTAGAAAATCGCTCTAGGCTACACAATTGTCTTAGAATAGGGTTATGGTTGTCAGGTAAACTTCATGTAGTGGGTTATGGTTGTCAGGTTAACTTGATGTAGTGGGCAGTACTTCATTTGTAAATCGGGAGGTGCTGGAAGAAAAGGTAATGGAATGGATGAGCATTGCATGCATATAACCACATTTGCGTTGTGACATATAGCGGTAGAGTGGAAGCACATACAGCAGTTGCTCACATGGGAAACATTTTTCATAACGTAGGGTCTGGGAAAATGTGGCCTTTTTATGAACTCAGTTCATGCAATTCTACCTAATTTTACGTGACTGGAGACATTGGCAGATTTTTTTTTATGCTGCACAAATGATCTAAATGACAAGCTACTTTGACACTGACAAACTGAGAATCTGAGATCAATAAGCACTACCTTGTCTTGAATCCATCAATAGCCTAGGCCAGGTGTGTGGAGACACATATTGTTAGCTACAATATTAGGAGGAAATTACAGTACAGTCCTAAAAATGCTTTCCAGTTTCACCGACTCACCCATTGATGCACAGCTCATTCGCTGGCGATGGCTGATGCGCTTGTGCCAAAAGCCTATCTGTCTTGTTTTACTTTGTAAAACAATATTTAGAAGTTGATCAAATATTTTTGGTAGCCTACAGCAGACGTAATAGTCTTCTCCTTTCATCAGCAGCCATTTGCGTTCAAACCTATGTTTTCCTTCGATTGAATTTGAAATATTGTTAAAGGCCTGTGTTGTCTGCATGCTGTTTTTTCACTGACAAATTTGCCACACGTTCCTGACTGTAGGCTATTCCTTGTTATTGGGCTACAATCCACAGCTAGGCTATTTAAAAATATATATCTATTGGTCCTCTGTGGCTAAATTATAGTCCTTCTGATGGTGTAGTAGGCTATTCTGAATGATTTAATTCCTTTCTGAACAGACAGCAGTAATTCTATAACTTTGTTAAATGTCTTTCAATTTATCAAGGGTGCTGCAGTTCGTTCAGAACCCTTTGCTTGGCTATGATTCTATAAGAAAAGAAATGAAGTGCAATGCTGGAGAGATGAGAGTTGCAGGCTCATGTCTATCAGAGCAGAGAGAAAGAGAAATCATAGAAATTAACTTCTTACATTTAAGAATTATGTGTTCTTGGGGACCTTCAATGCTGCAGACATGCCTCGACACAATCCTGTCTCAGAGCACTACGGACAATTCCTTCAACATCATGACGTGGTTTTTGCTCTGACATGCACTGTAAACTGTGGTACTTTATATAGAACGGTGTGTGCATTTAAAAATCATGTCCAATTAACTGAATTTACCATAGGTGGACTCCAGTCAAGTTGTAGAAACATCTCAAGGATGATCAATGGAAACAGGATGCACCTATGTTCAATTTCGAGTCTCATAGCAAAGGATCTGAATACTTATGTAAATCAGGTGTTTCCCTATTTTATGTGCAAAAATTTCTCTAAACCTATATTCGCTTTGTCATTATGAGGTATTGTGTGTAGATTGCTGAGGATTTGTTTTTAAATCCATTTTAGAATAAGGCTATAACGCAACAAAATGTGGAAAAAGTCAAGGGGTCTGAATACTTTCCGAAGGGATTGTATATCTGACAATGTGAGTCAGGGAGTTGGGGTGGTAAGTACGGGGGAGTGTGGGTGTGGCCCGGGAAGGTCAGAGTGAGAACATGGGATGTGTCCAGTTTTCTGAGCCACTGGATGTTCAGATGAACTCATTAGAAGCTAATTAATCACAGTTATCGATCTGTTGTCACTTTCCTCTGAGCAGGGCTATGCAGGGTTCACTGGGTTCCAGGGGCTCAGGTTCTGCTTAGACAAGGATAAGTGCTGATGAAGCCCCCATCTCCCTGTCATGGCCACAGTATCAGCCTGAGACCCATCCGTATGTTAGAGTTACAGACCTTTCTGTCCGTTAACAGACACACAGGATATGGAATAACACAGAGAGCTGAAGGTCTGTATGGATACGGAGATTGCAAAGACGGCATGTTATAAGAGTGAACTTTCAACTTGTCCAGTCACCCGATATTGTGTAAATCTTTATCACCAACTTATTAGATTCTGAACTGACGTTGGTTCAGCTTTGTATCGTAATATCTTCTTATTGATGGTAATTCTGTATTAAACTAGTGTTAAGGTGATTATATATTCCATGTGCAAAATGCCATACAATGTATGGTACGTGTGTCCCGATATCAATTGGAAAGTGATCTGAGACTGAGTGAAAAGGGCTTATATAAATCCCCACCCTTATAACCCACAGTTCTATTGTGTTCTATGGATTTCTGGTGTTGCAATTTAAAGGTTTTCCATGGACAGAATGTGTACTCCAGAGATTTGTCATCTCTGCTCAGACTGCAAATACTGTAATATGGGGTTTAGGTTAAAGCATTATTGTAGAGAACTCAATGCGGCCCGTCTTAGACAAATACCAGTACTGAGCGATTAACCGAAATGTCAACTAATTGACCAATGATGGTTCAATTGTTTGTATTCCATTTTGTTCTGTTTTTTTTCTGTGAGCTCAATGCACATTCCAAATGTCGACACAACCAAATAGAAAAGGTGGGATTTTACGTGAAAAATGACAGTGGAAACGCTTTCATGTGCAAATATTGATATAATAACCATCATATCAAAGTAAACTTGGAGTCATGCGATGACGTGTGATTCTCCAACTACGACTTGGGAAAGCATGCAGTTTATTAGGCTACAGATGAAATGGTGGTGAAAGTGCACAGCGATGAGATTGATGTATCTTTACAATAAATATTCAGGGTCTTATTCTGATGACATGACGATCAATGCTTGGCTGCCGTTTGAAAAATATAAATAATCTCTTAATAATCCATAATAATCTCATCATATAGGCTATAGATCTACAGTGAGGGAAAAAGTATTTGATCCCCTGCTGATTTTGTACGTTTGCCCACTGACAAAGAAATGATCAGTCTATAATTTTAATGGTAGTTTTATTTGAACAGTGAGAGACAGAATAACAACAACAAAATACTGAGAAACGCATGTCAAAAATGTTATAAATTGATTTGCATTTTAATGAGGGAAATAAGTATTTGACCCCCTCTCAATCAGAAAGATTTCTGGCTCCCAGGTGTCTTTTATACAGGTAACGAGCTGAGATTAGGAGCACACTCTTAAAGGGAGTGCTCCTAATCTCAGTTTGTTACCTGTATAAAAGACACCTGTCCACAGAAACAATCAATCAGATTCCAAACTCTCCACCATGGCCAAGACCAAAGAGCTCTACAAGGATGTCAGGGACAAGATTCTAGACCTACACAAGGCTGGAATGGGTTGCAAGACCATTGCCAAGCAGCTTGGTGAGAAGGTGACAACAGTTGGTGTGATTATTTGCTAATGGAAGAAACACAAAATAACTGTCAATCTCCCTCGGCCTGGGGGCTCCATGCAAGATCTCACCTCGTGGAGTTGCAATGATCATGAGAACAGTGAGGAATCAGCCCAGAACTACACGGGATGATCTTGTCAATGATCTTAAGGCAGCTGGGACCATAATCACCAAGAAAACAATTGGTAAGACACTACGCCGTGAAGGACTGAAATCCTGCAGTGCCCGCAAGGTCCCCCTGCTCAAGATAGCACATATACATGCCCGTCTGAAGTTTGCCAATGAACATCTGAATGATTCAGGGGACAACTGGGTGAAAGTGTTGTGGTCAGATGAGACCAAGATGGAGCTCTTTGGCATCAACTCAACTCGCCGTGTTTGGAGGAGGAGGAATGCTGCCTATGACACCATCCCCACCGTCTAACATGGGGGTGGAAACATTATGCTTTGGAGGTGTTTTTCTGCTAAGGGGACAGGACAATTTCACTGCATCAAAGGGACGATGGACGGCCATGTACCGTCAAATCTTGGGTGAGAACCTCCTTCCCTCAGTCAGGGCATTGAAAATGGGTCGTGGATGGGTATTCCAGCATGACAATGACCCGAAACACATGGCCAAGGCAACAAAGGAGTGGCTCAAGAAGAAGCACATTAAGGTCCTGGAGTGGCCGAGCCAGTCTCCAGACCTTAATCCCATAGAAAATCTGTGGAGGGAGATGAAGGTTCGAGTTGCCAAACGTCAGCCTCGAAATGTTGATGACTTGGAGAAGATCTGCAAAGAGTAGTAGGACAAAATCCCTCCTGATATGTGTGGCCAACTAGAAGAAATGTCTGACCTCTGTGATTGCCAACAAGGGTTTTGCCACCAAATACTAAGTCATGTTTTGCAGAGGGGTCAAATATTTATTTCCCTCATTAAAATGCAAATCAATTTATAACATTTTTGACATGCGTTTTTCATTATTTTTTGTTGTTATTCTGTCTCTCACTGTTTAAAAAACCTACCATTAAAATTATAGATTGATCAGTGCTTTGTCAGTACAAAATCAGCAGGGGATCAAATACTTTTTCCCCTCACCTGCACTGTAAGCTATTTACTGCGAGCTGTAAAACAGGAGACAAAGGACTGTGAGACATGGGTTTGACTCTGGACACATGAAAGGTGGGATGTATACGAAAGGTACGGGGCAACAGAAGATAAACAGCAGAGGGGCTAATAATCTTGGAGATGGGAGTTGGGTTGATAAACCAGGGGGTGAGTTTGTGGGATTCCATGCGGAGTGGCAGATCCCGGGTGGATAGCCATACCTTCTGCAAGAGACTATTCCCGGGAGCTGTGGTCCGATGGCAATCCGCTTGTCGTCGCTACCTGGAGGTGGTCTAAAGGAGAGCCGACTGGCCTCAAACGGTGGGAGACCCGTGACGAAATCCAGGGATATGTGGGACCAGAGACGGTGAAGGACAGGCAGTGGTTGCAGAAGCTTGCCGAGGAGTCTTATTCTGAGCACAGACCGTGCAGGCTGAGACAAATGTGGTGACATCTGGAACCATAATAGGCCACCATAAGCATTGTCGCACAAATGCCAGGGTCCGACGGGAGCCCGGGTGGCAGGCAAACCTGGAAGAATTGGCGGTGTTGAGATACTCCAGGTTCTTGTGGTCGGTCCACACGATGAATTGGGTGTTCCACCCCCTCCAGCTAGTGCCTCCTTTCCTTCAACGACATCTTCACCGCAAGAAGCTCATGATTCCCCACATCGTAGTTATTTTACGTGGCGTTGAGGTGGTGGGAGAAGGTGGCACAGGGATGTAGTCCAGGGATGTAGTCCAGGGCAGAATGCTGGGACAGTACCGCCCCCACTCTGACATCAGAAGCATTGGCCTCCACCATGAACTGATGGGAACCAAGATGGGAGCTGTGGGGAAGCAATGTTTGAGGTCCCGGAACGCCCGGTCAGCAGCTGGAGACCGCGTGAACAGAAACTTGGGTGAGGTGAATGCAGACAGGGGGGAGAGCAAGAGTGCTGTAACCCCGGATAAAGCGACGATAGAAGTTGGTGAACACCAGGAAGCGTTGCAGCTGCACCCTAAAAATAGGCTGGGGACAATCCACCACTGCTCTCACCTTCCCGGGATCCGTTTGCACACTCCCTGCGGCAATGATGAAACCCAGAAAAGGGATGGTGGAATGATGGAACTCGCACTTCTCTGCTTTTACAAAAAGATCCCGGTAGTTGATGCACGGGCATAGGGTCTTGTCCTTGTTCCCCACAAAGAAGAAATATGGATGAATCCTGCAGCATGGGAGTCCTGATTGTAGGTCTCCATCGCCTTGGTCTTTCGTCCCGACAGAGAGCACAGTCGTCCCTGTGGCAGAGTCAGGCTAAAGAAAAGGTCAGTCCGGCAGTCATAAGGTCGGTGCGGGGGCAGCGAAGTGGCCCGGGCATTGCTGAACACCTCCCGGAGGTCCTGGTACTTCGCAGGAATGGTGGAGAGGCCTGGGGCACCTTCCAAGCCCCCAGCAAGACGTCCCTGGGCAGGTTGTGCTGACTTCAGGCAAAAGGCATGGCAGAACTGGCTTTAGGCCACGATGGCACCAGTAGACCAGTTAATGAGGGGATTGTGACGCTGGAGCCAGAAGAATACCATGAGAATCAGAGGGGACTTGATGAGCAGGAAATGGATAACCTCACTGAGGTTCCCAGACACACGTAGGTTAATGGGAGTGGTGTTGTGGTTGACTCGGCCTATAGAGCGCCCGTCCAGCGCTCTAACGTCCATGGGAATGGAGAGGGGCTAAGTGGGAATGTTCAGCTCAGATGTCAGGGCAGCGTCCAAAAGGTTCTCGTCAGCCCCAGGGTCAATGAGAACCCGGAGAGATTTGGACTGGACTCCCCACAGCAGATTGGCATGAAAAGGGGTGTGAGTTTTTTATTTTTTTATTTTACCTTTATTTTACTAGGCAAGTCAGTTAAGAACAAATTCTTATTTTCAATGATGGCCTAGGAACAGTGGGTTAACTGCCTGTTCAGGGGCAGAACAAGAGATTTGTACCTTGTAGGCTTGGGTATTTGAACTTGCAACCTTTTGGTTACTAGCCCAACGCTCTAACCACTAGGCTACCCTGCCGCCCCAGTGGAGTAAGGGAAGCAGGAATGTTCTCCATATGGCCCACCAGAGTACTCGCTCCAACCGGTGAGCCTGGCTTTTTGAAAGGACAAGAGGACACGAAATGACCAAGAGTCCCGCAATACAGACAACTCTTCATGTCGATCCTGTATTGCCATTCCACTGGCGACAGCCCAGCTCTGCCTCGTGGCATAGGCTCAGGAAGTGGTGAATCGGCCGTCTTCGGCAGCCCTGGGGGCAGGTTGGGAAGCCTTGGGTTCTCTCGGTAACGAGACCGTTGGGAGACAACCTTCCTCAGTTCTCCCACGAACCCCTCCAGACTAGCGCATATGGCCGGCTGTTGTTCCCACAGGGCAGTAGCCCAGGTGAGAGCCCTCCCGGACATGAGCGTGATGAGGTAGGCTATCTTGGAGCGATCCAAGGGAAAGGAGGAGGGATGAAGCTCAAAGACGGGGGCAGAGTGAGCTGGGAACTCCCGACACCTGCTCGGCTCTCCATTGAAGCGTTCTGGAGGAGGTAAGCGGGGCTCCCGAGACGTGACCGATGGAGTGACCGATGAGACGGCGCTGCTAGCAGCTGAGTCGCTGAGGAGCTGTAGGGTTACCACCGTTGTAGGCGGCCTCCCAGACAACCCGTGGAATTGCTCCAGGCAAACTGTCCGACGCCCGGTCATTGCATTCAGCCAAAGTTTGGACCCCTTCCACAAGTCCATGAAGCAATTCCTTGTGCCTACCGATGGTGGCTCCCTGGGTGGAGATGACATTTTGCAGCTGGCCCAGGTCTGCTGGGTCAGTCATGGCCAGTTTGTATTAATACACAGGGGATAATGGGGAAGATGGGCGACACCTGGAGGGAGGTGGAGACAATCACAAGGACAGGTGAAACAGATTATGGTGTGAGTCTATGTCATGGCGCAAAGCCTTTTATCTGAAACATGTCAATCTAGTGGAAACTCATCTCTGGTGGGAAATGCACATTATTGTCTCCAATTGGATGGAAACTTAGCTAATGACCATAATCCATTGTGTGCATACTTGTCCAGTCTGTTTTTGCACGAGGTGCCTTATTTAATTTGAAGAACTACAAAATGGTGATTTTTGTCAGACAGTTATAGGCAGCAGCTCTATAGAGATGATATGACTTGGAATTAAATAATAAAGTAATCAAATAAAACAAATATTATAATATTCACAACAACCGAAATATTTCATTAAAGTAATATGAATTAATGATGGTTAATAAGTCATAAGCAGTAATGGGCAGTCACTACCATCATGGGACTTGTATTAATTGTTATATTGTTTTGTTACAGCATTCAACCCACATAATGCATAGCACATTTAATGGATTTTTTAAATTATTGAAACCAAAATCGAAAAACCATGACAATATTTTAATAATCAAACCAAAACCGAAGCAATCTCAAAAAGCACTAATAACAAATACGCGTGCACGAACGTACACACATATAAGAGCACAAACAGACATCCACACACAAACACACTCACACGCTTATACACACACACACACTTCATGGAGCATGAAGTTATTTAACAGTCAGATTAAAGTGGATGTGTAATCCGTCATCTAGGGAGACCTGGTGAAGGTAAGGGTCATCATTCACTCTGTAGATAAATAATTATAACTCTTCATAACAACCATTTTACAAGGTTCATTAGGCTTTGTATCCTTGTGAAGTCACAATCTCCTTTCTTCTGACTGCCGGGTCTGTCCAGGTAGGCTGGATGTCTGGGAGAGAACTGTTTCTGCACTCTTAATCCAGAGAGTGGGAGGAAAAAGATGGGCATAGAACTGTCTGTGTAGCATCCGAAGTACAGCAGTTCCATATTACTGATTGTTGTTGAGAGAGAAAAAAGAGAAAAACAATTTATTCTCACTAAAATTGTATATGCCAAATGTACTGTATATTTCCAACACAGTCCAACAGCAGATGGGCTGAATCAGCAGGTATCAGTGGACCATCATTACCACAGCACATGCTGTAGTAGCTTCATAGTGCATTTATTGTATAACATATTTTCCAACTTTCTGGATATTTTAACACATACTGTATGCACAGAGAAAATCATTTGTGGCCAAATAATAGAATTTAAGTGCAGCTAAAACCCATTAGGCCAAAGGGCAATTGGCGTTTGGTTAATGATTCAATGATATTTTCTCGAATGTAATTTACCCGTACGTATTTGACTTTACGTTGGATTATTCACCCATAGGTAAATTATTTATTTTTCTCCTTCCAATCAAGACTAGAGGGCCGTCTCATCATGACCTACTTAGACCTCTGCAAGACACACGAACACTTTACCCACCATTACATTTCACCTGGAACACTGGGCTTGACCTCCAATGACAGCTCTTATCTTTGTCATTAAAAGCACCCATGTAGCTCAGACAGGCTCAGGCAGCGTACCCATTTAACCTCTCAATCCACCATCCTCTCCTGTAATCCGATCATGAACACACACACACACCACAGATCAGGTTTCACTGGTAGACATGGGTGATTGGTCTCGAGGCAGTGTGACTTTAATGGGTCTAAATAGCCAATTAGCTGCAAGGGAAACCATTGCAAAGAAACCCATTATTAATGACACATTGTAGGGGGCTTGTATGGGATGACATGGGATCCCCAGAACGGACGGATCAGTACACAGCTGGATCAATCATTTCAATGACATTTTTATTTTCCATGTTTCTCTGTGGGTTAGCAGATCTTCCCTAACACATCTTACAATTATTTATTTATGTATTCTTTATTTAACTAGGCAAGTCAGAACACATTCTTATTTACAACGACAGGCTTCTTGGGAACAGTGGGATAACTGCCTTGTTCAGGGGAATAAACACAGATGTTTACCTTGTCAGCTCAGAGATTCGATGCAGCAACCTTTTGGTTACTGGCCCAATGCTCTAACCACTAGGCTACCTTCCGCCCCCATGGTGAAGTATTTACACGCACACACACACACAAAATGTACGTACTGATGAGGATCTCTGGGAAAGTTCATCTCGGTACATTCATCCTCCCTCCGTATTGTGTGAGTCAGGTCTAATACATGGAAGTAAGTCAAACGGGCAGGTTTTGATATTTTGTCAACTGGAGATAGAGGAGAGTGGA
>NC_088236.1:13129249-13144249 GCF_036934945.1 Oncorhynchus masou masou | reverse complement strand
TTTAATTGTGTGGGGTTAAGCTTTATTGATACAGGAAGTGACATACAGTTCGACTTCCAGCGGCGGATGGCAATCCATCCACTTGTACTTGGACCCTCAATTTACACAAGGAATCAAGGAAAGTTGCATTAATCAATCCGGCCTGGTAAATTTGGGGATTATGGAGACAGGCATGTGTTGGGGCACAGTTCACATTTAAATTCTGCCTGTGGATTCACAACAACACCTCAGCCTAGTCAGCAGTAGTTTACTTTAATTGCCATAATCTGTGAAGGCGAGAAACACCACTCACTCCCTCTGTTTGTTTTGACTATAGCCGACCTGTCTCACACATATACACATTACAACACACACACACACACACACACACACACACACACACGCACACACACACACACACACACAAAAACACACAAACACACATACACTCACACGCAAACAAACATATACACACCCATCCTATTTTGTATGTTTTGTGTGTGTGTGGGTAGCCTAGTGGTTAGAGCGTTGGACGAGTAACCAAAAGGTTGCAAGTTCGAATCCCCGAGCTGACAAGGTACAAATCTGTCATTCAGGCAGTTAACCCACTGTTCTGAGGCTGTCATCAAAAATAAGAATTTGTTCTTAACTGACTTGCCTAGTAAAAAAAAATTTTTTTTAATTAAATGTGTGTGTGTACAAACTTGTGTGTTTGGCAGCCAGTGTGTCTGTACAACCAACGTGCCACATTCTGTCATCAAATATTTGAATTGTGCATCTGAAAACGACTGTTTGGATTGTATCCACAAGAGGCGTGGGTGTCTAATTGCATAGCCATGGTGACTCATTCACAAATGAGTATATTGAGTGATCTACTGCATAATTATCGCTGTAATTAAATATATTCCTGTACTAACTGATATTCTATGCATTATAGACTATCTACAGAAAACGGACTGTCAGAAGAAAATAAGATTTTGATTGATAAAGTAGCTGGAGTAATCAGATTTTATTTTCTCCATTAGTCAAGTTGGTACAGGCTATTCCCAGTAGTTAAAGCAACAACAAAAAACATGACTGAAACGTAAGTCGATTTCGGAACTGTCTGGGAAGAAGTTAACTTCCCCTTTCATATCAGAAAGAAAGCCACGACCGTCATAGTTTTTAGGAAAAGAGGATCATTTTGTTTGTGTCTTAAATAGTATGACCAATTCCAGTCTCCTTGAGTAGAAGTCTTGGGTCCTCACTAGGACCATTTTAATGTAGAAAGACTGAGAAGCTCAGTTCTGATGACTTTTTAAAGGGACATTGTACTCCAAAATTAATCAAAAACACTATCTGAAAAAAAATCTCTCTCCAGAATTAACATATTGGTAAAAATGATTTTATAGCTTTCCACAATTGTTTCCACACATTTGCTGAATCTTTGGGCCATTCCTAAAACTCTAAACACAAAACCGCAAAATGCAAACTCTACAACTCTCTAGCAAAAGCAAACACTGTTTTATCTCTTTCCTAAAATCATTTTTTTGCAGCAAAATGACACACACACATTGAGGGTGCACACATTATATGCATCCATAATGGGTCTGCGGTCAAACGACCACCCCTCATCACTGTCAAACGCTCCCTAAAACACTTCAGCAGGCAGGCCTTTCTAATCGACCTGGCCCGGGTATCCTGGAAGGATATTGACCTCATTCCGTCAGTAGAGATGGCCTGGTTATTCTTTAAAAGTGCTTTCCTCACCATCTTAAATAATCATCCCTCATTCAAAAAATGTTGAACTAAGAACAGAAATAGCCCTTGGTTCACTCCAGTCTTGACTGCACCTTGACCAGCATGAAAACATCCTCTGGCGTAATGAATTAGCATCGAATAGCCCCCGCGATATGCAAGTTTTCATAGAAGTTACGAACCAATGTATACAGGCAGTTAGGAAAGAAAAGGCTAGCATTTTCAAACAGAAATTTGCATCCTGTAGCACAAACTCAAAAAAGTTCTGGGACACTGTAAAGTCCATGGAGAATAAAAACACCTTCTCCCAGTTGTCCACTGCACTAAGGCTAGGAAACACTGTCATCACTGATACTGATAAATCTACGATAATTGAGAATTTCAATAAGCACTTTTATAGGGCTGGCCATGCTTTCCACCTGGCTACGCCTACCCCGGTTAGCAGCTCTGCACCCCCCCACAGAAACTTGCTCAAGCCTCCCCATTTCTCCTTCACCCAAATCCAGAGCCGATGTTCTGAAAATCTGGACCCCTACAAAATCAGTTGGAACAGACAATCTAGACACTCTCTAAAATTATCCACCTCAATTGTTTCAACCCCTATTACTAGCCTGTTCAACCTCTCTTTCGGATCATTTGAGATCCCTAAAGATTGGAAAGCTGCCGCGATCATCCCCCTCTTCAAATGGGGGGACACTCTAGACCCACCACCGTACCTTCTCCGCTATACAATCTGGTTTCCGAGCTGGTTATGGGTACACCTCAGCCACACTCAAGGTCCTAAATGTTATCATAACCGCCATCGATAAAAGACAATACTGTGCATACTGTTCATCGACCTGGCCAAGGCTTTCGATTGTCAACCACCGCATTCTTATCATCAGACTCAACAGCTTTGATTTCTCAAATGACCGCCTCGACTTGTTCACCAACTACTTATCAGAGAGAGTTCAGTGTGTCAAATCGGAGGGCCTCTTGTCTAGATCTCTGGCAGTCTCTATGGAGGTACCACAGGGTTCAATTCCCGGGCTGACTCTTTTCTCTCTATACATCAATGATGTCGTTCTTGCTGCTGGTGATTCTCTGATCCACCTCTACGCAGACAAAACCATTCTATATACTTCTGACCCATCTTTGGACACTGTGTTAACAACCTACAGACAAGCTTCAATGCCATACAAGACTCCTTCCGTGGCCTCCAACTGCTCTTAAATGCAACTAAATGCATGCTCTTCAACTTATTGCTGCCCGCCCGTCTAGCATCACTACTCTCTGACTTAGAATATGTGGACAACTACAAATACCTAGGTGTCTGGTTAGACTGTAAACTCTCCTTCCAGACTCAAATGCAGCATCTCCAATCCAAAATGAAATCTAGAATCGGCTTCCTATTTCGCAACAAAGCATCCTTCACTCATGCGGCCAAACATACCCTTGTAAAACGGACTATCCTATTGATCCTTGACTTCAGTGAGGTCATTTACAAAATAGCCTCCAACACTCTACTGGGCAAATTGGATGTAGTCTATCACAGTGCCATCTGTTTTGTCACCAGAGCCCCATATACTACCCACCACTGCGACTTGTATGCTCTCGTTGGCTGGCCCTCGCTTCATATTCGTTGCCAAACCCACTGGCTCCAGGTCATTGAATTGTAATTATTTCTCCACTATGGCCTATTTATTGCTTTACCTCCCTAATTTCACTATATTTGCGCACACTGTATATAGATGTTCTACTGTGTTATTGGCTGTACGTTTGTTTATCCCATGTGAATTATTTTGTTTGTGTCGCACTGCTTTGCTTTATCTTGGCCAGGTCGCAGTTGTAAATGAGAACTTGTTCTCAACTGGCCTACCTGGTTAAATAAATGTGAAATAAAATTAAAAATAGAACACTCGTCATATGACTAGATTTGTCTACCAACCAACAACACACTAATGTGCTCAACACAAAACACCACTATGAATATCCCATCAGTAGATTTATGCATTTTGCATTTTCAGTGTTACAGTTTTTCCCAATTGCTAAAACACAATTTTGCAAACTAGGCTGGTTTTATCAAAATACTTAACACAATTCACAAAACTACACACTCTAACTGCAAAATACCTCATACAGTGGGGAGAACAAGTCTTTGATACACCGCCGATTTAGCAGGTTTTCCTACTTACAAAGCATGTAGAGGTCTGTAATTGTTATCATAGGTACACAGCTGTGAGAGACGGGATCTAAAACAAAAATCCATGAAATCACATTGTACAATTTTTAATTAATTAATCTGCATTTTATTGCATGACATAAGTATTTGATACATCAGAAAAGCAGAACTTAATATTTGGTACAGAAACCTTTGTTTGCAATTACAGAGATCATACGTTTCCTGTAGTTCTTGACCAGGTTTGCACACACTGCAGCAGGGATTTTGGCCCACTCCTCCATGTAGACCTTCTCAATATCCCTCAGGTTTCGGGGCTGTTGCTGGGCAATACGGACTTTCAGCTCCCTCCGAGGATTTTCTATTGGGAAGGATGTTGTTGGCCAAGATCTCGCGAAACATGGCCCCATCCATTCTCCCCTCAATACGGTGCAGTCGTCATGTCCCCTTTGCAGAAAAGCATCCCCAAAGAATGATGTTTCCACTTCCATGCCTCATGGTTGGGATGGTGTCCTTGGGGTTGTACTCATCCTTCTTCTTCCTCCAAACATGGCGAGTGGAGTTTAGACCAAAAATCTCTATTTTTGTCTCATTAGACCACATGACCTTCTCCCATTCCTCCTCTGGATCATCCAGATGGTCATTGGCAAACTTCAGATGGGCCTGGACATGCGCTGGCTTGAGCAGGGCGACCTTGCGTGCTCTGCAGGATTTTAATCCATGACGGCGTAGTGTGTTACTAATGGTTTTCTTTGAGACTGTGGTCCCAGCTCTCTTCAGGTCATTGACCAGGTCCTGCTGTGTAGTTCTGGGCTGATCCCTCACCTTCCTCATGACCTTTGATGCCCCACAAGGTGAGATCTTGCATGGAGCCCCAGACCGAGGGTGATTGACCGTCATCTTGTTCTTCCATTTTCTAATAATTGCGCAAACAGTTGTTACCTTCTCACCAAGCTGCTTGCCTATTGTCCTTCTAGCCTTGTGCAGGTCTACAATTGTATCCCTGATGTCCTTACACAGCTCTCTGGTCTTGGCCATTGTGGAGAGGTTGGAGTCTGTTTGATTGAGTGTGTGGACAGGTGTCTATTATACAGGTAACGACTTTAAACAGGTGCAGTTAATACAGGTAATGAGTGGAGAACAGGGGGGCTTCTTAAAGAAAAACTAAACAAGTCTGTGAGAGCTGGAATTCTTACTGGTTGGTAGGTGATCAAATACTTATGTCATGCAATAAAATGCTAATTAATTACTTAATAACCTCTTGAAACTCCCCATCCCGGATCCGGGATTGTGACTAAGCCTCAGGCTCATTAGCATAACGCAACGTTAACGATTTCTGAAAATCGCAAATAAAATTAAAATAATGCGTTTGCTCTCAAGCTTAGCCTTTTCTTAACAACACTGTCATCTCAGATTTTCAAAATATGCTTTTGAACCATAGAAATTGACTAATTTGTGTAAGAGTATGCAAAGCTAGCATAGCATTTTGTGTAGCATGTAGCACGCAACATTTTCACAAAAGCCAGATAACCAAATAAATAAAATCATTTACCTTTGAAGAGCTTCTGATGTTTTCAATGAGGAGACTCCCAGCCACATACCAGATGCGCAGTGTTTCCTGAAAGCGTCTGTGTGTAGGAGAAATCGTTCCGTTTTCTACATTGCGCCTGGCTACCGAAACGAACCGAAAATGCAGTCACCTACAACGTGAAACTTTTTCCGGATTAACTACATAATATCGACCGAAACATGGCAAACGTTGTTTGGAATCAATCCTCAAGGTGTTTTTTCACATATCTCTTCATTGACATGCAGTTCGTGGAAGCTTGCTTCTCTCTCTGTGCCCCATGGAAAAATACTGGCAGGTGACTTTTGCGCACCAATTTCGGCGCAGGACACCGGGCGGACACGTGGTAAATGTGGTCTCTTATGGTCAATCTTCCAACGATCTGCCTACAAATACGTCACAATGCTGCAGACACCTTGGGGAAACGACAGAAAGGGCAGACTCATTCCTCTTGCGTTCACAGCCATATAAGGAGATCATGAAAGACAGAGCCTCAAAAATCCTTGTCATTTCCTGGATGCCAAGTCATCTTGGTTTTGCCTGAAGCTCACGTTCTAGGGCACGCACAGAGAAGATATTTGTATTTCTGGACACGTCAGAGTGTTTTCTTTCGAACAGTAGCAATTATATGCATAGTCGAGCATCTTTTTGTGACAAAATATCTTGTTTAAAACGGGAACGTTTTTCTTCCAAAAATGAAATAGCGCCACCATAAGTGTAAGAGGTTAAACCTCTTGATACTCCCCATCCCGGATCCGGGATCGTGAATAAAGCCTCAGGCTCATTAGCATAACGCAACGTTAACGATTTCTGAAAATCACAAATAAAATGAAAATAATGCGCCTGCTCTCAAGCTTAGCCTTTTCTTAACAACACTGTCATCTCAGATTTTCAAAATATGCTTTTGAACCATAGCAATTCACTAATTTGTGTAAGAGTATGCAAAGCTAGCTTAGCATTTTGAGTAGCATTTAGCACGCAACATTTTCACAAAAACCAGATAACCAAATAAATAAAATAATTTACCTTTGAAGAGCTTCGGATGTTTTCAATGAGGAGACTCTCAGTTACATAGCAAATGTTCAGTTTTTCCTGAAAGAATCTTTGTGTAGGAGAAATCGCTCCGTTTTGTACATCACATTTGGCTACCAAACGAACCGAAAATTCAGTCACCAACAACGTCAAACTTTTTCCGAATTAACTCCATAATATCGACCGAAACATGGCAAACGTTGTTTGGAATCAATCCTCAAGGTGTTTTTTCACATATCTCTTCATTGATATATCGTTCGTGGAAGCCTGCTTTCTTCTCTGAATTCCATGGAAAAATACTTGCAGCTGAGGTTTGCGCACCAATTTCGGCACAGGACACCGGGTGGACACCTGGTAAATGTGGTCTCTTATGGTCAATCTTACAATGTGATTTTCTGGATTTCTGTTTTAGATTCCATCTCTCACAGTTGAAGTGTACCTATGATAAGTACTGACCTCTACATGCTTTGTAATTAGGAAAACCTGCAAAATTGGCAGTGTATCAAATATTTGTTCTCTCCACTGTATATC
This sequence comes from Oncorhynchus masou masou, assembly GCF_036934945.1. Classification (NCBI taxonomy): domain Eukaryota; kingdom Metazoa; phylum Chordata; class Actinopteri; order Salmoniformes; family Salmonidae; genus Oncorhynchus; species Oncorhynchus masou. Next base: position 13,137,245 of record NC_088236.1, on the reverse strand, counting down.
CTGCAAAATGAAGCACTGCAACTAAAACTACATATAGCATTATCAAAATCAAACGTTTGCACGAAATGGCACACACTTCATTCATATTACCAGATTTTTGTCTAACCAAGTACACACTGTTGGGCATAATGAAAAGCACTCATCTTTAGTATGCTTTGCCATAAGACTAAAATAGTTCAAATTGTAGAAAATTCTTCAGATGCACAGAAATATTTGCAGATACACACACATGCTGTTGAAACATTTTATTTTTTTTACCAAACAAGTCAGTGCAACATATGCACAGCAGATATATTTACATTTCACTGAACAAAAATATACTCACGGAAAAACAGTAAACTGAAAAAGAAAATTGCAGAAAAAATGTGGAGAAAAAATATAGAAAAAAAGAGGCAAGTAAAATAATTAGCAACATCTTGCCGCACAGCTGGGTCTGGCCACAACGCCTCGTCCACATCACAGGCTATATCTTCCCTTCCAGACATCGAGGGAAGAAGCGCCTTGAGTGCCTTATCCATCCCTGAATCACACCCACATGAATCCCATCACATGCCTCTTCCATAGCCTAAACAAGAGGCATGCGCACAAAGGGCTGCCGGTCGTATACCTTCCACCGCCGTGCCGAAAATAACTCTTCTATGGGGTTCAGAAATGGTGAGTATGGTGGAATGTAATTGTACGAGAAATGGTGGGTGGTCAGCAAACCAGTTTTGGACTGGGGCTGCACGATGAAAGCTCACGTTGTCCCATACTACAACGTACCGGGTTCTTTGATAGGCTGCATCATTCATACGCTCTGGTGGTATGAGAATGTTCTGGAGTCTGTCCAAGGTTGGCATGACGGTAAAGGACACCATGCGTATTGGAGATGGCAGTGCACATTGTGATGTTCCCACCACGTTGGCCAGGAACATCAATAATGGCTCTGTGGCCAATGATGTTTCTCCCCCTTCTTCTGGTCTTTGCTAGGTTGAACCTAGCCTCATCTATAAAGATGAACTCCTGTGGGATTGCATGAGCATCCATTTCCAGCACTCCCTGAAAACAAAGAACAAAGCAGTCGATATGGTGTTATCCAGTACACTGGGAAACTATGTTGCATGTAGTGTAATGTAGTCAATTGTTACGAATTCCGCAGAAGATGGCGCCTCTACCTGTTCGGGCCGGCACTCGGCGGTCGCCGTTGCCGACCTACTAGCTGCCACCAATCCCCTTTTCTGTTTCATTTAGTTTTGTCTGATTAGTTGCACCTGTTTCTTGTTTAGGTTTTGGTTTTGGGCTATTTAAACCCGGTAGGCCCGCTGGCTATTGTGCCGGCTTGTTTTCTGTTATTTGATGTGTGTGATTTCTGTGGAAGTATTTTGTTCTCGAACCGTTTCGTCCTGTTGTTTTGGACTGGGTCTTATAGCGCCCGTGTGTGTGGCGATGACCGACACTGTTGCTTTGGACTGGGTCTTATTGCACCCGTGTGTGTGGCGTTGACCGACACTGTTGTTTTGGACTGGGTCTTATTGCGCCCGTGTGTGTGTGGCGTTGACCGACACTGTTGTTTTGGACTGGGTCTTATTGCGCCCGTGTGTGTGGCGTTGACCGACACAGTTGTTTTGGGAATAAACATTCCACATATCAATCACCCTGCTCTCTGCGCCTGACTCCTCCACCCACTACTTCTAGAAGTACATGACATTAATATTGTACTCACATCCACATATGCTCATCTAACCTCTTTGTTTCTTTGAGAGTTTCTCTCAAACGGCACCTTATAAAGTTGTTTCATTCTGATTTGGTTTCACTTGAGAATGCGAGCCAATGTGGACAGACTGACTCGTTGAATGTTGTTGAATATGGTGTTGTCTTGGATGATGTGGCTTTGAATTTCTCGTAATCTGATTTCATTATTTTCCAAAACCAAGTTTACAATGGCAGCTTTCTGTACCCTGGTGAACACTTGGTCCCTTCCTCCACCGTGGTTGTGGCCCCTTCCTCCACCGTGGTTGTGGCCCCTTCCTCCACCATGCTTGTGGTCCCTTCCTCCACCATGGTTGTGGCCTCTTCCTCCACCATGGTTGTGGCCCCTTCCTCCACCATGGTTGTGGCCCCGTCCTCCACCGTGGTTGTGGCCCCGTCCTCCACCGTGGTTGTGGCCCCGTCCTCCACCGTGGTTGTGGCCCCTTCCTCCACCGTGGTTGTGGCCCCTTCCTCCACCGTGGTTGTGGCCCCGTCCTCCACCGTGGTTGTGGCCCCTTCCTCCACCGTGGTTGTGGCCCCTTCCTCCACCGTGGTTGTGGCCCCGTCCTCCACCGTGGTTGTGGCCCCTTCCTCCACCTTGGTTGTGGCCCCTTCCTCCACCGTGGTTGTGGCCCCTTCCTCCACCGTGGTTGTGGCCCCTTCCTCCACCGTGGTTGTGGCCCCTTCCTCCACCGTGGTTGTGGCCCCTTCCTCCACCGTGGTTGTGGCCCCTTCCTCCACCTTGGTTGTGGCCCCTTCCTCCACCGTGGTTGTGGCCCCGTCCTCCACCGTGGTTGTGGCCCCTTCCTCCACCGTGGTTGTGGCCCCTTCCTCCACCGTGGTTGTGGCCCCTTCCTCCACCGTGGTTGTGGCCCCGTCCTCCACCGTGGTTGTGGCCCCTTCCTCCACCGTGGTTGTGGCCCCTTCCTCCACCGTGGTTGTGGCCCCTTCCTCCACCGTGGTTGTGGCCCCTTCCTCCACCGTGGTTGTGGCCCCTTCCTCCACCGTGGTTGTGGCCCCGTCCTCCACCGTGGTTGTGGCCCCTTCCTCCACTGTGGTTGTGGCCCCTTCCTCCACCGTGGTTGTGGCCCCTTCCTCCACCATGGTTGCGTCTCACAGTCCTTTAGAAGAAAAAAAAGAAAAAAATTATAGGGCTTGGACAATGCAGCCTAAAGGTATTTCCCCCACAGTAGAGTAAATTCTACAGGAAGTTTGTGCAGTTAATGTATGACAGCAGCCATTCATGAAGTAAACAGGTGTCACCCAACTGATACACTATGACATGGGGTGTACTACATAATGTGAAAGAAATGTTGGTTACATACCTGTACTCCAGTCTAAATGTCCGGATGACACAGGCGACAGTAAAACGGCTCAAGTTGGGCTGCACTCTGTCCAGCCTCTCACATTGTCAGCCCATGGTTGATGACATGATCAACTAAGGTTGCTCTGATTTCATTTGAAAGTTGTCTTCTTTGGCCATGAACTCCTCTACCAGCTCTACCCCTACCTCTCACTCTTCCTCCCCCTCTCATTCTCCCCCTCCCTCTCTCTGCAATGGCTTCCATTGTTGTAAAACAAAAGGTGCTCACCTGTGGTCTTTTCATCGTGCTTACTTCCTGATTGAAGTGGTAACAATTAACCATTGAGGTGTTTTGCCAGGTAGCACATGTATTTGCCAATTAGCTCATGTAGTGTCATTTTGAATGGCAGTGTTTTGAAATGGCAAACATGTGACTTTATGTCAGACTGTTGTGTCTTATATAGAGAACCGTGTGCGGTGCATTTAAAAAGTGCCATTTTGAATTGCAAAATGTGTGTAAAGCAGAAAATGTGTTTAGACTTTTGGAGACTTGTGACCAGTTTAAATAATTGTGATGCACATAATTGTGATGTGCATGTCATTTTAGTGTGTTAGCAATTAGAAAAAAACTGTAACCGGTTGTAAAAGATTGTTAGAGTAATGTATACCTACTCAAATATACATAAATAAAATAACACAAATGCGATACAGTAACAAAGACATGTTCATTTATTTCCCAAAATGCTGTATTCTTTTAACACTTGTGTTTTGTATGTAACGCTTTCCATACCCAACACGAGAAAACCAGGAAAAACATTCAGTTAGATAAATGGTTTTCTGTACAAAAATTCTAAATGAAAGTGGCTCATTCTTCCAAAACTCTAAACACAAAAAGACAAAAACACATGCAAAATGTGAGAAAAAAGGATATTGGGCTGCATCTTGCCTCCTATTTCGGTCTGGCCACAACACCTCATCTTCATCACAAGAAATGTTCTCCCTGGCTAAACAAAGACTGTTCTGGAGTGACTGATCAAGCCGCCGAAAGCCCCCACATCAACTTTATCACATACATCCTCCATTTCCTGGAGAAGAGGCATGAGTGCGAGGGGATGGCGGTCATACACCTTCCATCACCATGCTGAAAAAAACTCCTCAATTGAGTTTAAGAATGGGGAATATAGAGATGAACCAATTGCGGACCTGTGCAGCCCGGTGGAAACTCACGTTGTCCCAGGTGACAACATACCTGGGCTGCTCTGGTCCACACCTCTGCTCGGCTGGAATGAGGATGCCATGTAGTGTGTCATGGAATGTGATGAGAAGGGCGATGTTGTAGGAATCAAGGTTGGCATGGTTTATGGAGGATACCTCGGCTGAACACATGGTGATATTCCCTCCATGCTGTCCAGGGACATTCACAATGGCACGGTGGCTAATTGTTCTGTCCCTGTCCCCTTCTTTTGGCTAGGTTGAAGCCAGCCTCATCAATGTAAATATAAACGTGCTGAATTGCAGCGGCATCCAGCTCCAAGACTCTCTGAAACAGACAAGACAATAGGTGACATAGACCAGGAGCAGTCAATATGGTGAGGCACAATACACTGGATTACAGAACTGTAATGTGTCTATACAGTGCTGATATGATAGTAAATTCAAAGTATAGTACTTACTTGCACATATTCATAGCGCTGTTCTTGAACCCTCTCTGAGTTTCTCTCAAATGGCACCCTGTAGACCAGTTTCATCCGGATTCGGGTTGTGCTGTAATACACGGCCCAATGTAGACAAGCCCGCCTGGTGACTGTTATTAAATGTTGTGGTGTCTGCAATTATTTGTGGAGTGGTTGAAAAACTAGTTTTAATGACTCCAAGCTAAGTGTATGTAAACTTCCGACTTCAACTATATATATATATATTAGGCCTGGCTCGCAGTCTGCATTCTAATTCATCCCAAAGGCTGGGACATGTTTCATATTGCGTCAAATAACAACACTGACGAATACGCTGATTCGGTGTGCGAGTTCATTAGAACGTGCGTTGAAGATGTCGTTCCCATAGCAACGATTACAACATTCCCTAACCAGAAACCTTGGATTGATGGCAGCATTCGTGTGAAACTGAAAGCGCGAACCACTGCTTTCGATCAGGGCAAGGTGTCTGGTAAAATGACTGAATACAAACAATGCAGCTATTCCCTCCGTAAGGCTATCAAACAAGCTAAGCGTCAGTACAGAGACAAAGTAGAATCCCAATTCAACGGCTCAAACACAAGAGGCATGTGGCAGAGTCTACAGTCAATCACGGACTACAGGAAGAAATCCAGCCCAGTCACGGACCAGGATGTCTTGCTCCCAGGCAGACTAAATAACTTTTTTGCCCGGTTTGAGGACAATACAATGCCACTGACACGGCCTGCAACGGAAACATGCTGTCTCTCCTTCACTGCAGCCGAGGTGAGTAAAACATTTAAACGTGTTAACCCTCGCAAGGCTGCAGGCCCAGACGGCATCCCCAGCCGCGCCCTCAGAGCATGCGCAGACCAGCTGGCTGGTGTGTTTACGGACATATTCAATCAATCCCTATACCAGTCTGCTGTTCCCACATGCTTCAAGAGGGCCACCATCGTTCCTGTTCCCAAGAAAGCTAAGGTAACTGAGCTAAACGACTACCGCCCCGTAGCACTCACTTCCGTCATCATTAAGTGCTTTGAGAGACTAGTCAAGGACCATATCACCTCCACCCTACCTGACACCCTAGACCCACTCCAATTTGCTTACCGCTCAAATAGGTCCACTGTACTCTATATCATCGACCGCATCCTTATGTAATACATGTATCACTAGCCACTTTAACTATGCCACTTTGTTTACATACTCATCTCACATGTATATACTGTACTCGATACCATCTACTGTATCTTGCCTATGCTGCTCTGTACCATCACTCATTCATATATCCTTATGTACATATTCTTTATCCCCTTACACTGTGTATAAGACAGTAGATTAGGAATTGTTAGTTAGATTACTTGTTGGTTATTACTGCATTGTCGGAACTAGAAGCACAAGCATTTCGCTACACTCGCATTAACATCTGCTAACCATGTGTATGTGACAAATAAAATTTGATTTGATTTGATATGTTGTTGAGGTCAGGGCTCTGTGCAGGCCAGTCAAGTTCTTCAATACCGATCTTGACAAACCAGCTCGCTTTGTGCCCGGGGGCATTCTCATGCTGAAACTTATCCAAACTGTTGCCACAGAAAGCACAGAATCATCTAGAAGAGGGGTGGGCATTTCCAGTCCTCTGGGGCCTGATTGGTGTCACACTTTTTCGCCATCCTTTGCAAACACAGCTGATTAATCAAACTGCATTCTAAACTGAAGATCATCATTAGGTGATTATTGGATTCAGGTGTGTTAGCTGGGGCAAAACTGTGACACCAATCAGGCCCTCGAGGACTGGAATTGCCCACCCCTGGTCTAGAATGTCATTGTGTGCTGTAGCATTAAGATTTCCCTTCACTGGAAGTAAGGGGTCTGGCCTTTACACTATGTGTTTGGCCTAAGACCATTATTCCTCCTCAACCAAACTTTACAGTTTGCACTATGCATTCAGGCAGGTAGCGTTCCCCTGGCATTTGCCTAACCCAGATTGGCCCGTTGGACTGCCGGATGGTGATGCGTGATTCATCACTCCAGAGAACCCGTTTCCACTGCTCTGGTGTTCATTAGTGGCAAGCTTTACACCACTCCAACGCATGGCATTGCACATGGTGTTCTTAGGCTTGTGTGTTGCTGCTCAGCCATGGAAACCCATTTCATGAAGCTCCCAAAAATCAGTTATTGTGCTGAAGTTGCTTCAAGAGGCAGTTTGGAACTCGGTAGTCAGTGCTGCATCTGAGTGTAGAGGATTTTTACGCACTACACGCTTCAGTACCTGGTGGTTCCATCCTGTGAGGTTGTGTGGCCTACCACTTCGCGGCTGAGCCATTGTTGCTCCTGAACATTTCCACTTCACAATAACAGTACTTACAGTTGACCAGGGTAGCTCTAGTAGGGCAGAAATTTAACAGACTGACTTGTTGGAAAGGTGGCATCCTATGATGGTGCCACGTTGAAAGTCACTGAGCTCTTCAGTAAGGCCATTCTACTGCCAACGTTTGTCTATGGAGATTGCATGGCTGAGTGCTTGATATTATGCTATTATCAGCAACAGGTGTGGCTGAAATAGCCGAATCCAGTAATTTGAAGTGGTGTCCACATACTTTTTTATATACAATGAATTCGGAAAGTATTGTCCTCATCAATCTACACACAATACCCCATAATGACAAAGCGAAAACGGGTTTTTAGAAATGTTTGCAAATTTATACAAAAATAGAAATGAGTTGGAAAGGAACACATATAAGGTCCCACAGTTGACAGTGCATGTCAGGTCAAAAACCAAGTCATGAGGTCAAAGGAATTGTCAGTAGAATGCCGAGACAAGATTTTGTCAAGGCACAGATCTGGGGAAGGGTACCAAAAACGTTATGCAGCAGTGAAGGTCCCCAATAACACAGTGGCATCCATCATTCTTAAAGGGAAGAAGGTTGGAACCCCCAAGACTCGTCCTAGAGCTACCCGCCTGGCCAAACTGAGCAAATTGGGGAGAAGGGAGGAAACCTGGCACCATCCCTATGCTGAAGCATGGTGGTGGCAACACCATGCTGTGGAGATGTTTTTCAGCGGCGAGGACTGGGAGACTATTCAAGATTGAGGCAGAGATGAATGAATCAAAGTACAGAGAGATCCTTGATGAAAACCTGCTCCAGAGCCCTCAAGACCTCAGACTGGGGCAAAGATTCACTTTCCAACAGGACAATGTCCCTAAGCATACAGCCAATACAATGCAGGAATGGCTTCGGGACAAGTCTCTGAATGTCTTTGAGTGGTCCAGCCAGAGCTAAGACTTGAAGCC
>NC_088236.1:13101749-13124249 GCF_036934945.1 Oncorhynchus masou masou | reverse complement strand
GGCTGTACAGACCTGATCACAAGAACTTTCCTCTTGAGTCTGTTTGTAGGCGAGAAGAAGCAAGATGGAGTCATGGTCAGATTTTCCGAAAGGAGGATGGGAGAGGGCCTTACACAGTGTCGAAAAGGCATGTAACAGTGGTCAAGAGTTGAATTTCTGCGAGTTAGACAGTCGATGTGTTGGTAATAATTTGGGAGCATGGTTCTCAAATTACTTTGTTAAAGTCCCCCGCAACTATGAACGCTGCCTCCGGGAATGCAGTCTCCAGTTTGTTCCAGGTCCAAAGAAGATCTTTGAGAGCCTTTTAGATGTCGGCTTGAGGGGGGGGTTGTACACAGCCATGGCGATAATCCCGGTGAAGTCTCTCTGAAGGTAAAAAGGACAACATTGTACATGTGTTATTTGTAATAAAGCAGAGCCCACCACCTTTGCTCTTGCCATAGAAAGCCCGAGCTCGAGGCGAGGCGCCCTCTGAGGATGCTGTTTTAGTGCTCTAGATACAGCTTGTATGCTACGCTGCTAAAGAGATAATATTAGTGTGTCATACTTTATTTGGAGAGTCTAGATAGTCCAGATGCTCTACAGATGGTCATACTATCAACAAACTATCTGTTGATAAGCACCTGCTTGCTAAGGTTACGGTTAGGGGTTATGTTTAGAATAAGGACTAGGGTAAGGATTAAGTTCACTACACTATCACTATACTATCAACAAACTATCTGTTGAGCATCTACAGATGGGCTATCCAAATAAAGTTTTACCCATTATTGTTATGAAGGCTGTTGGTTCCACTCAGAGACTGTCTCTCATTTTATTTATTTTTATTTTTCCATGATGCTAAAATTAAATCAATCCTTTGTGTGTGTTTGTGCATGTCGTGTGTGTGTGTGCGTGCATACATGTGTGAGAGAGAGAGACAGTTTCTGAAAGGAGAAACGGCAGACGTGATTCCTAGGGAGATGCACGTTCATACATCATTGCAGCAACCATCAATGGCCAGGTACGGTAGACTGCCAAGCTCAGCTACTTTGTAGAACGACGTGATATATTCACTTTGTGTTGCCATAAGGCATCTGGGGATACAATTATAAGGAGTAGCCTAGACACTTGCTGAGGGGAAAAAAGCAGGATGTTGTCAAGTTACAAATAACAGAAGGAAAACTGTGCAGTATGTAACTATAAAAATATATAATCTCTACCATAGATGTCTACAAATTAACGACAGTGTTGCATGACAATGTTGATATTAAAGCCTTGTTATAGTGGTGTTAAATTCATTATATTCAGCTCTGAACAAGGACAGGCTGCTGGAGGGTGTAATAAACGTTCTCACTGTTCAGTTTCCCTCTCTCTTTCCCCTGCACTGTTGTCCTCCTATAGCTATGTGAAAGCCCTCCTATACCTCTGAAAGTGCACAACTTAAAAAAGCATCAGTAAAATTCCTCAGAGTCTCATAAATATACGTATATTATAGCTAGGACTGAGTCGCTCTGTATCTTGACAGCTGCAATAATGCAGAGAGGCAGTCATTGTATGCAGAGAGGCAGACATTGGGTGCATCGCAAATGGCACCCTATTCCCTACATAGTGCACTGCTTTTGACTATGGGTCCTGGTCAAAAGTAGTGCACTATATAGGGAATAGGGTGTCATTTGGGACACAGTATTTCTGTGAGACTTTAACGGCCGGCTCCCATTGTTAGGGGACTAAGAGAGAAAGCAGATGGTGTGGAGGTGGAGGAGACTGACTAAACTTGTTCAATGACAGTAAGAGCACAATCTGCAGGATAACATTCTGGCTTATGATGTATGTTGATCACCAAATAAAAATATGTACAGTGGAAATTGGACGTGGATACGGTATATTCCAATATTTGAGTTGTCTATTGTACATGAGATGTATTTGAGTGTGTATCATTTGAGGATCACAGTACATTCTGGTGTATTCCTTACCCAAATTAAACTGTGTTTGTCTAACTTTGTTTTGCCTTGACCCATATCTGCACAAAACATCCCCCTTTGTCCCCAGACATAGTTTATTTAGCTGCCTCTAACACCAGGAAATGGCATTAACCACTTCCTCTAGCGCTCGTCTTTTGATTCATCTTTACAGGTTTATTCTCCGCGGGTTTTATTGATGGTAATTGAAACAGGCAGAGGAGCCAATTTACCCAGCATAGTCAAAAAGCTAGCAAGGGTCCCAAATGGCACCCAAACCTGAAATAAAATGCACTACTTTTGACCAGAGGCCTAGAGACCATAAGGCATCTGATCAAAAGTAGTGCACTAAAAAGGATATAGGGTGTCATTTGGGATGCACACATAGACCCTGGGCTCCAGCTCTCTCTCAGGCTTACTATTGACAGACTCCAGCGAAACAGCTGCCCAATTAAACTCACTCATGTGTTAAAAACAAATGTGTGTTAATGCTATCCCTTTGGCACCCACACCGGCAGAGGGGAGGATGCGGAGGCAAATTGACATTTCAACCCAGTTTTTCCTTGTTTTTTTACCACAAGGTACCTCTGACAAAAAGAGTTGGCTGAGCCTAGAAGGCCAGCATCCTGGAGTCGCCTCTCCACTGTTAACTATGAAACTGGTGTTTTGTGGGTACTATTTAATGAAGTTGTCAGTTGGGGACTTGTGGAGCATCTGGTTCTCAAAATAGACACTCTAATGTACTTGTCCTCTTGCTCAGTTGTGCACCAGGGCCTCATACTCCGCACACTTTGCGCTGTTCTGTGAAGGGAGTAGTACACAGCATTGTACGGGATCTTCCATTTCTTGGCAATTTCTCGCATGGAATAGCCTTCATTTCTCAGAACAAGAATAGACTGACGAGTTTCAGAAGAAAGTTATTTGTTTCTGGTCATTTTGAGCCTGTAATCGAACTCACCAATGCTGATGCTCCAGATACTCAGCTAGTCTAAAGAAGGCCAGTTTTATTGCTTCTTTAATCAGAACAACAGTTTTCAGCTGTGCTAACATAATTGCAAAAGGGTTTTCTAATGATCAATTAGCCTTTTAAAATTATAAACTTGGATTAGCTAACACAATGTGCCATTGGAACACAAGAGTGATGATTGCTGATAATGGGCCTCTGTACGCCTATGTAAATATTCCATAAAATATTAGTCATTTCCAGCTACAATAGTCATTTACAACAGTAACAATGTCTACACTGTATTTCTGATCAATTTGATGCTATTTTAATGGACAAAAAATTTACTATTTTTTTCAAAAATAAGGACATTTCTAGTGACCCCAAACTTTTGAAAGCTAGTGTAGGTACTGCAGATTGCCTTATTGTATGAGACACTTTTAAATGTGCCTATAGATGCCATGCAATTCAATTCTCATCTTTAAAACAAAAGCAATTTAAGTCAAAATCATTCCAATTAAAACTTCTTGACGCTACCCATCTCGTTAGCGGGATAATTGTCATCAACAACCGCTGAATTGCAGAGCGCCACATTCAAATAATATTACTAAAAATATTTATATTCATGAAATCACAAGTGCAATATAGCAAAACACAGCTCTTTGTTAATCCACCTGTCGTGTCAGATTTAGAAAATAAGCTTTACAGCGAAAGCAATCCAAGCGTTTGTGTAAGTTTATCGATCACTAGACAAAACATTATGAACACCTAGCATCACAGTAGCTTGGTCACGAAAATCAGAAGAGCAATCAAATTAATCACTTACCTTTGATGATCTTCGGATGTTTTCACTCATGAGACACCCAGTTACACAATAAATGTTCCTTTTGTTCCATAAAGATGATTTTTATGTCCAAAATACCTCCGTTTATTTGGTGCGTTATGTTCAGAAATCCACAGGAAAGAGCGGTCACGACGCAGACGAAAATTCCAAATAGTTTCCGTAATGTCCACAGAAACATGTCAAACGTTTTTTATAATCAATCCTCAGGTTGTTTTTAAAATATATAATCAATAATATATCAACCGGCACTGTCTTTTTCAGTAGGAGAGGGAGAGACGATGGCTGCCCAAGCTCTGTTGCGCAAGCAAAACTCATGCGAACACCTGATGCGATATTATCTTTTTCGCTCATTTTTCAAAATAAAAGCCTGAAACTATGTTTAAAGACAGTTGACACCTTGATTAAGCGATAGGAAAAGGAATCTGGTTGATATCCCTTTAAATGGAGCGAAGGCAGGCTATGGAACATGGAGTTTTCAAAATAGAAGCCACTTCCTGGTTTGATTTTCCTCAGTGTTTCGCCTGCAATATCAGTTCTGTTATACTCACAGACAATATTTTGACAGTATTTTCTATCCAATACTAATAATAATATGCATATATTAGCAACTGAGACTGAGGAGCTGGCCGTTTACAATGGGCACCTTTTCATCCAAGCTACTCAATACTGCCCCTGCAGCCATAAAAAGTTAATTCCAGGAAATTCCAGGTTGAGAGAATGCCAAGAGTGTGCAAAAATCTGTCATCAAGGCAAAGGGTGGCTACTTTGAAGAATCTAAAATCTAAAATATATTTTGATTTGTGTAACACTTTTACTATATGATTCCATATGTGTTATTTCATAATTTTGATGTCTTCACTATTATTCTACAATGTAGAAAATAGTACAAATTAAGAAAAACCCTTGAATTACCAGGGACAAACTTCCCGCCCTCCTGGACTCCTGCGTACAGCACCTGATGCCATAGAAAGGCCAAAAAGATCATCAAGGACATCAACCACCCGAGCCATTGCCTGTTCACCCCGCTATCATCCAGAATTTGAGGTCAGTACAGGTGCATCAAAGCTGGGACCGAGAGACTGAAAAACAGCTTCTATCTCAAGGCCATCAGACTGCTAAACAGCCATCAGAGGCTGCTGCCTATAGACATAGATGAGAAATCCCTGGCCACTTTTAGAAATGGATCACTAGCCACTTTAATAATGTTTCCGTATCTAGCATTACTCATCTCATCTCGTATAAACTGCACTCCACACTATTCTACGATATCTTAGTCCCTTTAAAATTGTGTTTACGTTTTGCATAACTCATCTCATGTGTATATACTGTATTCTATACTATGCCACTGTAACTTAGTCCAATGCCACTCTGACATAATGCATATATATTCTTAATCCATTCCTTACTTAGATTTACTTATATTTTGGGTATATGTTGTGAAACTGTTAGATATTACTTGTTAGATATTACTGCACTGTCAGAACTAGAAGCACAAGCATTTCGCTACACCCCCAATAACATCTGCTAAACACGTATATGTGACCAATAAATTTGATTTGATTCGATTTTAGAATGACTCGGTGTGTTCAAACTTTTGACTGGTACTGTACGTAAAGCATGTTTCATATTGGCTCTGAGGCCAGGCTGTGAGTTTTGTTCCGCTTTCACCCTGCCACGTCTGATGTCATAATGAGGATTATCAGCAGTCGCACAACAACAGGTAAGTCAACTGAACTCTTCTAAGTTCCATGCAACTGTTCCATGTCTGTTTCTAGTCTAAAACCTAGTAATTAGAAAATGTTTGAGCTTTTAGGACTATTCCACTGGTTCTATTGCCCCGGGCAGGCTGAATATTAAAGTATTGGAAAGAAAACAAATACTATTTGAACCTAGGTCTGATAGATACACACCAGTGTCCATAATCACCCTGATGCAAACTGACACTAATCAGAGTCCTGTCCTCAATATATACATCAATACATCATACACATCACAGATAACTATTGGAATACACCATTTTGCCTAGGGGTATGTTGCTGTGGACATGACTGTATATTGGCACACAGCATTTTGACCAGCGGTATGTTGCTGTGGAGATGACTGTTTGTCCGGGCTGCAGAAACACACTAACAAACAGCTCACACAATAACTTCGAAGTTGCTCCCAATGTCAAATTCGGAGATGTTTTTGACCCCCTGGGTTTCTCCTCCTGTTGCAGCTGCACCGCTGCTGTCGCCGGCTTTTTGCGGCTGGTTAAGTTTAGGCATTAATTCCAAAGGGTGAAGGGTTAAGGTTTGAGACAAAACAATAAAAAAAAACAAGTAACTAGCAGTGGGATTGAACACGTAACCCTCGGAGGCAGATCTTGTGGCTTACGCCCATCCACGTCCACAACACCCTGAAAAACAAGCCTACTTGATGGTAATAGCGCTTACTGTTGTCCCTAGTAGCTGGTTTTGGAGGCATCTCCTGGCTTCCTGGGTACCTGGACAGATGTCAGATTTCAATTGCTCTTGAGCAACATGTCTGAACAAACACCTACTAGTAGATGCAAATACACAAACAAACAGAGATAACACGGCATTTTTTGTAATTTTAGACAGAAATGAAAGTAGGGAGGGGAGGATGCGTAGGCGTCATCTGAGGGATAGAGGAAACTGAGAGAGACAGACAGACAGACAGACAGACAGACAGACAGACAGACAGACAAAAGATGGTGGGCAGATGGAGATGGTATTTTCAAGTCCCGACTTGAAAATACAGATTTTTGACAGCAGGAAGAAGCCTGGAGCAGAACCAAGAGGTGTCTTTTAGCTGCCAGCCTATAAATAGAGAAATAGGCACAACCACTCTGTTCTGTTTCCTCTTCTTTCAGAACGGATGCCCTGATCCCTCCCACTGGGCACACACTGATTGAATCAATGTTGTTTCCACATCATTTCAATGAAATTGAACCAACGTGGAATAGACGTTATATTGATGTCTGTGCCCAGTGGGCGGTGTGTGCGTGCAGGCTTTCAAGTGTTTTCTGTCCTTATGATTGTGTGTACTTGTGAGTGTGTACTTAAAGTTAAACAGAAAGCTAAGGAAGCCTGCCCAAAACTTTGTTATTTTCATACAAAGAGCAGCATGGCCAGTGAATGAACACTGAACAGTGAAATGATATCACTGGACCAGCACTGCCTTCTGTGGTGCATTCTGCCATTATATCCAGCAGATAATACTATAGTAGACTGTATCCAAACCACCAAGACAACAAATAAGGCATGCCGGTTCACTTGGATGTGGACGTCTCGGGTTTTCCATCTGTTTCTTGACAAACAAAGCATGCAGAGTAATTCAAATAGTTACCAATCAAATCATCTCTAAAGAGTTCCATCATGGTAGTTTAAATGAACTCTATGCACCAGAGACTGAAACAAATAGCTGGGATGTGTGTTGACAGAACTTAAGCCTGTGGTTCCCTATATCCTGAGGGTTGACTATGTCTTTCATCGTATCCAGACACAGCCATCCCACTGGGCACAGACGTCAGTGCAACGTCTAGTTTTGATTTACATTTGGTTGAGTTGTCAACTAATGTGAATTCAACAAGTCGTTTAAACAAAAAATAGGAAATGCCCTGACGCTGACTTTTTGCAAATCCAATTATTTTCCTATTTTGATTTAACGTCATCACATAGATCTTTTGGGTTGAAATGACGTGGAAACAACATTGATTCAACCAGATTTTGTCCAGTGGGATGTCTCTTGCGATCCAATCAATAGAAAGGAAAACAAAGGAAAGAGGAGAGCACCTGACTTGTGTAACAGCTCAGGTCTACAGAGCTACCAATGAATTACCTCGCTGTCCTGCTCCTGCCTCTCCTGTACAACCTCTGCTCATTTATTTACCCCTGTACTGCTGCAGGGTCTCGCCGACGGAACCAGCAGACTCGTTAGGGTCCAGAAAGCTCAACTATGGGCCTCCTCCTCTCTTGGATGCCTCTCGGTAGTCCAAACTGGCTTCCTCTCCTTCATCTGCACTGATCTGTGAACAAAAGCTAGGTAAATGAAATGAGGATGGCTACCAGGAAGTGTCTTTTACCTGTCCAGTCAGTGCAGAATCAGATGGTGGAGAAGAAATGGGGAGAGGCTAGTGTGATCCACCCCAGGAGAGGGGGAGGCCTCTGGCAGAGAAGCTATGAAAATCTCCCTCCTTCTCCATGTCCCTCCACAGTCTCACTACTGCTCCTCAACACGATAGACAGGTAATATGAAAACTGTGTCAGCTAATTAGGGCAGGAAGAGAAAAACACAGATTTATCTTGTTATCGAATTAATTTCCTCCAGACGTTCGTTCTGAGGTATTTTTTCTGCTACTATTATTTGAGTTTAAAAACAGACTGAAATCCCCCTGGGGCCCACTGGACGACGTCATTAGTCTGACTAGCAGACAATGTTCAGGCACCGCCAATCTGTCATGCCGCGTGACGAGAGGGAGGAGATTAGTGCAGAAAAAGAGAGAAGGATATGTGAAGAATAGAAACTAATCTGCAGTAACAAGCAGGGAACACATCAGTAAAGGGAGAGGCCCTGTACATCAGTACATCAGGGAGAGGCCCTGTAAGATGGATAATGATTTATTGGGATGTGATAAAGAATAATGAGAGAATAATTATGTCCACCCTCCCTCACCCACACTATTCCAAATATTCCAAATAATAATCTCCTCGTTAATAATTCACTATTGGCTTCTCCATACCGATTCGCAATGTCAAGACCTCATTAGCATTCTAACACAGTGGAGACCCATACCCAGCTTTCTGGCACCAGAGGTAGAAAAGATGAGAGGGAGAGGGAGAGAGGGAGAGGGGCAGAGAGAGAGGGGGGATGTTGGAAGATGGGGAGAGAGGGAGAGGTGGAGGGTAGGAGAGAGGGAGAGGGGCAGAGAGGGGGAGGGTGGGAGAGGGAGAGAAGGAGAGTGAGGGCGAGAGAGAGGGGGAGAGGGTGGGAGATGAGGAGAGGGGGAGAGAGGGAGAGGGGCAGAGAGGGAGAGGGTGGGAGATGGGGAGAAAGGGAGAAGGGGGAGGGTGGGAGAGAGGGAGAGGGTCAGAGAGGGAGAGACGGGGAGGGTGGGAGGGTGGGAGAGAGGGAGAGAGGGAGAGGGGGATGACGGACTGACAGAAAATGATAATAACGAGTTTGCTCACTACACAGCATAGCTGCATAAGCCCTATATTCCTGCAAACAGAGAGAGAGAGAAAGAGGGAGAAAAAGAGAGAGAGCTGAGAGTGAGGGTAATATGATAAAAGGTGCATTCAACATGATAGTTGGGGAATGGATTGAGGAAACAGAGAGAAACAGGGATATATTGGTATTCATGAAGTAGAGAGAGCTGATGATAATTATAACTCCCAACCAAGATTGTTAGTAATATTTATGCACCTCTTTGCTATGACTGCAGTAGAATGATGGGACAGGGTCTGATGACTGGTGAGGAGGGGTCTGGTGACTGGTGAGGAGGGGTCTGGTGACTGGTGATGAGGGGTCTGGTGACTGGTGAGGAGGGGTCTGGTGACTGGTGAGGAGGGGTCTGGTGACTGGTGAAGAGGGGTCTAGTGACTGGTGAGGAGGGGTTTGGTGACTAGTGAGGAGGGGTCTGGTGACTGGTGAGGAGGGGTCTGATGACTGGTGAGGAGGGGTCTGGTGACTGGTGAGGAGGGGTCTGATGACTGGAGAGGAGGGGTCTGGTGACTGGTGAGGAGGGGTCTGGTGACTGGTGAGGAGGGGTCTGGTGACTGGTGAGGAGGGGTCTGATGACTGGGGAGGAGGGGTCTGGTGACTGGTGAGGAGGGGTCTGGTGACTGGTGAGGAGGGGTCTGGTGACTGGTGAGGAGGGGTCTGGTGACTGGTGAGGAGGGGTCTGGTGGTTGGTGAGGAGGGGTCTGGTGACTGGTGAGGAGGGGTCTGGTGACTAGTGAGGAGGGGTCTAGTGACTGGTGAGGAGGGGTCTTTTGACTAGTGAAGAGGGGTCTGGTGACTGGAGAGGAGGGGTCTGGTGACTGGTGAGGAGGGGTCTGGTGACTGGTGAGGAGGGGTCTGGTGACTGGTGAGGAGGGGTCTGATGACTGGGGAGGAGGGGTCTGGTGACTGGTGAGGAGGGGTCTGGTGACTGGTGAAGAGGGGTCTAGTGACTGGTGAGGAGGGGTTTGGTGACTAGTGAGGAGGGGTCTGGTGACTGGTGAGGAGGGGTCTGATGACTGGTGAGGAGGGGTCTGGTGACTGGTGAGGAGGGGTCTGATGACTGGAGAGGAGGGGTCTGGTGACTGGTGAGGAGGGGTCTGGTGACTGGTGAGGAGGGGTCTGGTGACTGGTGAGGAGGGGTCTGATGACTGGGGAGGAGGGGTCTGGTGACTGGTGAGGAGGGGTCTGGTGACTGGTGAGGAGGGGTCTGGTGACTGGTGAGGAGGGGTCTGGTGACTGGTGAGGAGGGGTCTGGTGGTTGGTGAGGAGGGGTCTGGTGACTGGTGAGGAGGGGTCTGGTGACTAGTGAGGAGGGGTCTAGTGACTGGTGAGGAGGGGTCTTTTGACTAGTGAAGAGGGGTCTGGTGACTGGTGAGGAGGGGTCTGGATTGTTATCCTTTTGACGAGGGGTCTAGTGACTGGTGAAGAGGGGTCTAGTGACTGGTGAAGAGGGGTCTGGTGACTAGTGAGGAGGGGTCTAGTGACTGGTGAGGAGGGGTCTAGTGACTGGTGAAGAGGGGTCTGGTGACTAGTGAGGAGGGGTCTAGTGACTGGTGAGGAGGGGTCTTTTGACTAGTGAAGAGGGGTCTGGTGACTGGTGAGGAGGGTTCTGGATTGTTATCTTTTTGACGAGGGGTCTGGTGACTGGTGAAGAGGGGTCTGGTGACTGGTGAGGAGGGGTCTGATGACTGGGGAGGAGGGGTCTGGTGACTGGTGAGGAGGGGTCTGATGACTGGTGTGGAGGGGTCTGATGACTGGTGAAGAGGGGTCTGGTGACTGGTGAGGAGGGGTCTGGTGACTGGTGAGGAGGGGTCTGGTGACTGGTGAGGAGGGGTCTGGTGGTTGGTGAGGAGGGGTCTGGTGACTGGTGAGGAGGGGTCTGGTGACTGGTGAGGAGGGGTCTGGTGGTTGGTGAGGAGGGGTCTAGTGACTGGTGAGGAGGGGTCTGGTGACTGGTGAGGAGGGGTCTGGATTGTTATCCTTTTGACGAGGGGTCTAGTGACTGGTGAAGAGGGGTCTAGTGACTGGTGAAGAGGGGTCTAGTGACTGGTGAAGAGGGGTCTAGTGACTGGTGAGGAGGGGTCTAGTGACTGTTGAAGAGGGGTCTGGTGGTTGGTGAGGAGGGGTCTGGTGACTGGTGAGGAGGGGTCTTTTGACTAGTGAAGAGGGGTCTAGTGACTGGTGAAGAGGGGTCTAGTGACTGGTGAGGAGGGGTCTAGTGACTGGTGAAGAGGGGTCTGGTGGTTGGTGAGGAGGGGTCTGGTGACTGGTGAGGAGGGGTCTTTTGACTAGTGAAGAGGGGTCTGGTGACTGGTGAGGAGGGGTCTGGATTGTTATCCTTTTGACGAGGGGTCTAGTGACTGGTGAAGAGGGGTCTAGTGACTGGTGAAGAGGGGTCTAGTGACTGGTGAAGAGGGGTCTAGTGACTGGTGAAGAGGGGTCTGGTGACTAGTGAGGAGGGGTCTAGTGACTGGTGAGGAGGGGTCTTTTGACTAGTGAAGAGGGGTCTGGTGGTTGGTGAGGAGGGGTCTGGTGACTGGTGAGGAGGGGTCTGGTGACTAGTGAGGAGGGGTCTAGTGACTGGTGAGGAGGGGTCTTTTGACTAGTGAAGAGGGGTCTGGTGACTGGTGAGGAGGGGTCTGGATTGTTATCCTTTTGACGAGGGGTCTGGTGACTGGTGAAGAGGGGTCTAGTGACTGGTGAAGAGGGGTCTAGTGACTGGTGAAGAGGGGTCTGGTGACTGGTGAAGAGGGGTCTAGTGACTGGTGAAGAGGGGTCTAGTGACTGGTGAGGAGGGGTCTGGTGACTGGTGAAGAGGGGTCTAGTGACTGGTGAGGAGGGGTCTGGTGACTGTGGGTGAGGAGGGGTCTAGTGACTGGTGAGGAGGGGTCTAGTGACTGGTGAAGAGGGGTCTAGTGACTCGTGAAGAGGGGTCTAGTGACTGGTGAAGAGGGGTCTAGTGACTGGTGAGGAGGGGTCTGGTGACTGTGGGTGAGGAGGGGTCTAGTGACTGGTGAGGAGGGGTCTAGTGACTGGTGAAGAGGGGTCTGGTGACTAGTGAAGAGGGGTCTAGTGACTGGTGAAGAGGGGTCTGGTGACAGGTGAAGAGGGGTCTGGTGACTGTGGGTGAGGAGGGGACTGGTGACTGTGGGTGAGGAAGGGACTGGTGTTCCTCTCCCCCTTGGAGGAAAGATGTGGGGGGGTTGGGAGAGGAGGGGAGGAGGAAGGTGGGTGGGTGGGCGGTTGTGATAGGGGAGGAGGAAGTGGGTGACCTGTTATCCTTTTCCCTCCGCTGCTCTCTGCTCCCATGGGGGGTTGAATGGATGGTGATGTCTCGCTCTGTCACAGAGTTGCCACCATGTAGCCATTCCACTGACCTGGAGGTGATGGGCCTGTCGGTAACCATCTCTCTCTTACTGCCACTCTCCTCAACACTTCTCTACCTCAACAGCCTGTCAGTTTCAAGGCAGCACACACACCCTCAGTGTGCATTCACCGCACACAATCCATACACACACTTCCTCACGTGCTCGCACACAGACACAGACATGCACAGGCACGTGCTCGCACACACAGTGACATACACACACATGCACACACACACACACACACACACACACACACACACACACACACACACACACACACACACACACACACACACACACCCACACACACACACAGACATCTGTGTGTTTCTGTTTTTAAAGCATGTGTCTGACTGGGTGAGTGGGAGGCTTTTATATAACATTTGATTCATTCCAGAAGTATACCTGTGTGGCTTTTGTGTTATTTTCAGCGCTGCATAGAGAACATTTTGTCCATTGAGAGCAGAGGGGAAGCAGACAGTCTTAGCAGGCTAAGGATGTTAGTTTCATTGACAAAATAAGGCTTCAGGCAATATTGGTTGTCCTTGAAAAAAGGTCAAATATTTAAAGGACTTGAAATTTGTTTATTTTTTCATAGACAAACATCAGACGAACATCAGTTCGAAAATAGTATTTCTATAAAATAGTATAATGTTTCAAAACTTTACTTCGCCCATGTAAAATAAAAACCCTCCACTCTCCTCATTTAATGCCAGCATGAAAATATTATATTTTTTTCCACACATTATTATTGCCCCAAATTCAGACAATACATATATTAATATCAATGAAATTGAATGGAATGCAAACTGATGTTCACGGAGCAAAAAAAACAACCCTTTCCTACAATATGCTCCCAATCAGTGTTCCCCAATCCAGATCTTGGGGACCCAGATGTGCATCCCCCCCCCCCCCAAAAAAAATGTGTTTATACGATCACTGACACAAGACCAGTTCCCAAAGGGGACCAGTACGTATCCACTATCTATGGTACGATGCTCTGGATAATAGCGTCCGCTGAAATGTCAAAATGTCAAATGTAAATGATTTGTAAGTAATCAAATGCTTGTTGACCTTAGTAGTTGAATAAAGTTGAATTACTTTCAATTGATTTGAAGTGTGTTAGTCCTAGGGCAAAAACTAAAATGTCCATCCCTTTGGGTCCCGAGAACCAGGATTGACGGAACACTGATCTAGATGTTTACATCGGATAACTGGGAAGTAATACTCTATCATTCCTTTATCTAGTTCAAAGCACCACCCAGTCTGAGTTCAAAGGCTGCTTTTAAAGATAGTGCTCTTTGTGCACTTGGTACCTTCGTACTAGAGAACACACACACACACATGCGCGCACACACACACACACACACACACGCACACACACACACACACACACACACACACACACACACACACACACACACACACACACACACACACACACACACCTTCCTGAAGACGTCTACAGTTCCATGAAGTAAGACACTGCGGTCTTGGTGCTCTATGGAGTTAGCTTTTATTACATCTGAAAAACACCACACACTTCTGACCAGGACCAGTTCTACTAAACAGCTGGAGGGCTTTTTAAAGTGCCAATGACTGTGTAAAGTGCCAACCGTCCACTAGGGACGCAAAGCCTGAATACACAACTGCTGGAAAAATGTGTTTATGGGGTGACATATTCATCTAGTAGTAGGGCTGGCGTATTGCGATTTGTATACCAAGTATTGCAATTGCACCTTGACTTACGATATAACCTAGATCAACACTTGGGTGAACTGTTGGAATCATAGAAATATAATGATTTATGTTAGAAGCAAAGTGGAAAGAAGAATCCTTCTTGCTTGGAACAATCTGTTGACTGCATTTGACCTAACAGAACATTATGCACACTTATTGTGAATCTAGCAGTTGGGAGAAGGAACTGCACCGCTTGAATGACAGGGGGCTTGGTGTGTGTGGAAAGAAGCTGCAAGAGGGGAGAGGGCGAGAGATGACAAATAAAATACAGCTGTGGCGTTTCAAAATAATAATAATAATATCTTTCACCTCACCCTCATCTTTCACCAACACACAATCTTGACAGTCTGTGTGTTTACTTTCAATCCGTCTGATGGGACACAGTGATGTTGATGCCATTGTTTGTTTGCTATTCTTATGTAATCTAATTCAATATTTTGAAAGAATCCTGACAATATTCTAATAGAATCCTGACAATCTTTTAATAGAATCCTGACAATGTTTTTATGGAATCCTGACAATATTCTAATAGAATCCTGACAATATTCTACTAGAATCCTCACAATATTCTAATAGAATTCTGACAATATTCTAATAGAATTCTGACAATATTCTACTAGAATCCTCACAATATTCTAATAGAATTCTGACAATATTCTAATAGAATTCTGACAATATTCTAATAGAATCCTGACAATATTCTACTAGAATCCTCACAATATTCTAATAGAATCCTGACAATATTCTAATAGAATCCTGACAATATTCTAATAGAATCCTGACAATATTCTAATAGAATCCTGACAATATTCTAATAGAATCCTGACAATATTCTAATAGAATCCTGACAATATTCTAATAGCATCCTGACAATATTCTAATAGAATCCTTACAATATTTTTTATAGAATCCAGACAATATTCTAATAGAATCCTGACAATATTCTAATAGAATCCTGACAATATTATAATAGAATCCTGGCAATATTCTAATAGAACCCTGTTCCTTTTGTTGAACACAAGTCTCAAAGTAAAAATATGTAATGGGGAGAACAAAGTGAAGTGAGAATGCTCTCTTCATGCACGAGACATTAATGGGCATGATTCAGTTGGCCTGTCAAATTCACAGCTCTGACTGTGATCTGAGGGAGTCGTGATGACTGACATGTCTTTGTAGTCTGCCTCTGCTATATATTTCTCAACAGTTTGGGAGAGAGAGAGGAAGCAGCAAGTCGGGGTGGCATCATCTGTTGGGGAATAATCAGAATTAGGTGGTAACAAAGGTAAGATGTTTTATATTCATCATATGTTTGTAAGTTACTTCTCATCAGAATGTTATTTTTGTATAATACTGTGGCGGGGTTGCAGTATCTGTTCTATGTCAAGACTAAGTTGTTTGGGCCGGAGAGAGGGGAGAGGTCAAGCGTGTATCTCTTGGCTCCACAATGTCTGTGTGCCAGTCAGTGTGTCTCTGTGATCTTGTCAAGATAGGATGGGTTTGATATATGCCTGTTGATATGGAGGATTGGTTTATGGTTCTGAGTTTGGGTAAGGAGACAAAGCTGAACAATGAATTATGCCGATGCTGTCTTATCCTGTGTGTCTTTGCTATAAAAGTTCTCAGTTTAAATGTGTAAGGGACTCAGAGAATTCATTGATAGACACTGAATTGATCTGAGAGTCACAGGGTTGTGATAGAACTCATATAATTAAAGATGGACTTTGATAACTAACTCTGACTTGTGTGTGGTTTGCTCTCATGATTTGGTAAATAGAGGAAATTTCCACAACACATCCCTACCCACACCCTATTGTGGAGTTAATAAGGACTACGAGATAAATCCAAAGGTGAGATTTGTGCAGGTACTGTAACTGAAATTTCAGAACAAATCTCCCATTGATATCAATGCGTGATTCACAGAAAAGTTTTGAATTATGCCTCTTTATCTTAGTTTGGACAAAGCAATTGTATACTCATCTTTAGCAGGTTCTGGAGTAGCTCAGTTGCAAAGCAGGTCAGACAGACAGTCAGAGAGACAGGTCACACAGACAGTCAGAGAGTCAGACAGACAGTCAGCCAGACAGTCAGGTCAGACAGGCATGTCAGACAGTCAGACAGGCAGTTCAGACAGGCAGTCAGACAGTGAAAATTAGCCTGATGGTGAAAGTGTTGTGTAGAAAATCTCCATCCCAAACCCCAAATAACCACTGATGGATTTATTTTGTCCCTCTCTCTCTCTCTCTCTCTCGCTCTCTCGCTCTTTCTCCCTCTCTCTCTATCGGCCACTGTTTGCCTCCCTCTCGCCCTCCCTCCACTACTTACCTGTCTAAAACCTCTACAAAATAAAATCTGTTTCAGTCAAGGTAGAACAGAGCTTGAACAAAAGGGGTTTTTCTCTTGTCTTCCATGTAAGTTAATAGAAGGGATGGCAGCGGAGAAGACTGGGGAAAACCTTGTTACTGGTGCTAAACCGCTGGCTGAATTTGTAGACACGGATGTCGAAGCTCATCAGAATACACAATATGAGGGAGAGAAATAGATTTGTATTTACCTAACCACACTATCATCTTCTTATTTCACACCAGGCAAGAAGCCAAACCTATACAGTATACTAGCTGGCCACCCGCCTGGAAGGGTAATGTGTGCATGTGTGTGTGTGTGTGCGTATGTGTGTTGAGTGTGCTGCTGTTTAAGTATGAGCTGAGGGGTGCTGGCATCTGGAAAAAGCCTCCCAGACTACTCATTAATCTTCTCTGGGAATGACGTGAGAATCCAGCGGTCCCTGTCGCCTCCGGGCCTCTCTCCCCCTCATTCCCTCCCCTCACGCCTTCCTGCTCTCTCCCACTCATACGTACTCCCCTCTCTCCTCAACCTCTATACACCCTTCCCTCCCTTCTCTCCTCGCCTTCTTTCAACACTCTCTCCTCCACTCTTCTAACTGCTTCATCCTCTTCTCCCCCTATCCCTTGTCCACTATCCCTTCTGCCCCTATCCCTTCTGCCCCTATCCCTTCTCCACTATCCCTTCTGCCCCTATCCCTTCTGCCCCTATCCCTTCTCCACTATCCCTTCTGCCCCTATCCCTTCTGCCCCTATCCCTTCTCCACTATCCCTTCTGCCCCTATCCCATCTACCCCTATCCCTTCTGCCCCTATCCCTTCTCCCCCTATCCCTTCTCCCCCTATCCCTTCTCCCCCTATCCCTTTTCCCCCTATCCCTTCTCCCCCAATCCCTTCTCCCCTATCCCTTTTCCCCCTATCCCTTATCCCCCTATCCCTTCTCCCCCTATCCCTTCTGCCCCTATCCCATCTCCCCTATCCCTTCTCCCCCTATCCCTTCTCCCCCTATCCCTTCTCCCCCTATCCCTTCTCCCCCTATCCCTTCTCCCCCTATCCCTTCTCCACTATCCCTTCTCCCCCTATCCCTTCTGCCCCTATCCCTTCTGCCCCTATCCCTTCTCCCCCTATCACTTCTCCCCCTATCCCTTCTCCCCTATCCCTTCTGCCCCTATCCCTTCTCCCCCTATCCCTTCTCCCCCTATCCCTTCTCCCCTATCCCTTCTCCCCCTATCCCTTCTCCCCTATCCCTTCTCCCCCTATCTCTTCTCCCCCTATCCCTTCTCCACCTATCCCTTCTGCCCCTATCCCTTCTCCCCCTATCCCTTCTGCCCCTATCCCTTCTCCCCCTATCCCTTCTCCCCTATCCCTTCTGCCCCTATCCCTTCTCCACCTATCCCTTCTGCCCCTATCACTTCTCCCCCTATCCTTTCTCCCGCTATCTCTTCTCCCCCTATCCCTTCTCCACCTATCCCTTCTGCCCCTTTCCCTTCTCCCCCTATCCCTTCTGCCCCTATCCCTTCTCCCCCTATCCCTTCTGCCCCTATCCCTTCTCCCGCTATCTCTTCTGCCCCTATCACTTCTCCCCTTATCCCTTCTCACACAATCTCTTCTCCCCCTATCCCTTCTCCCCCTATCGCTTCTCCCGCTATCTCTTCTGCCCCATCACTCCTCCCCCTATCCCTTGTGCCCCTATGCCTTCTCCCCCTATCCCTTCTGCCCCTATCCCTTCTGCCCCTATCCCTTCTCCCCCTATTCCTTCTGCCCCTATCCCTTCTCCCCCTATCCCTTCTGCCCCTATCCCTTCTCCCGCTATCTCTTCTGCCCCTATCACTTCTCCCCCTATCCCTTCTCACACAATCTCTTCTCCCCCTATCCCTTCTCCCCCTATCCCTTCTCCCGCTATCTCTTCTGCCCCTATCACTTCTCCCCCTATCCCTTCTCCCGCTATCTCTTCTCCCCCTATCCCTTCTCCCCCTATCCCTTCTCCCGCTATCTCTTCTGCCCCTATCCCTTCTGCCCCTATCCCTTCTGCCCCTATCACTTCTCCCGCTATCTCTTCTCCCCCTATCCCTTCTCCACCTATCCCTTCTGCCCCTATCCCTTCTCCCCCTATCCCTTCTGCCCCTATCCCTTCTCCCCCTATCACTTCTCCCGCTATCTCTTGTCCCCCTATCCTCCCCTATCCCTCCCCCATCCCTTCCCCGCTATCTCTTCTGCCCCTATCACTTCTCCCCCTATCCCTTCTCCCGCTATCTCTTCTCCCCCTATCCCTTCTCCACCTATCCCTTCTGCCCCTATCACTTCTCCCCCTATCCCTTCTCCCGCTATCTCTTCTCCCCCTATCCCTTCTGCCCCTATCCCTTCTTCCCTATCCCTTCTCCCCCTATCCCTTCTGCCCCTATCCCTTCTCCCCCTATCCCTTCTGCCCCTATCCCTTCTCCCCCTATCCCTTCTGCCCCTATCACTTCTCCCCCTATCCCTTCTCCCGCTATCTCTTCTCCCCCTATCCCTTCTCCCCCTATCCCTTCTCCCGCTATCTCTTCTGCCCCTATCACTTCTCCCCCTATCCCTTCTCCCGCTATCTCTTCTCCCCCTATCCCTTCTCACCTATCCCTTCTGCCCCTATCATCTTCTCCCCCTATCCCTTCTCCCGCTATCTCTTCTCCCCCTATCCCTTCTCCACCTATCCCTTCTGCCCCTATCCCTTCTTCCCTATCCCTTCTCCCCCTATCCCTTGTGCCCCTATCCCTTCTCCCCCCTATCCCTTCTGCCCCTATCCCTTCTCCCCCTTCCCTCCCCCTATCCCTGCTCCCCCTATCCCTTCTGCCCCTATCTCTTCTCCCCCTATCCCTTCTCCCGCTATCTCTTCTCCCCTATCCCTTCTTCCCTATCCCTTCTCTCCCTATCCCTTGTGCCCCTATCCCTTCTCCCCCTATCCCTTCTGCCCCTATCCCTTCTCCCCCTATCCCTTCTGCCCCTATCCCTTCTCCCCCTATCCCTTCTGCCCCTATCTCTTCTCCCCCTATCCCTTCTCCCGCTATCTCTTCTCCCCCTATCCCTTCTCCCGCTATCTCTTCTGCCCCTATCACTTCTCCCCCTATCCCTTCTCCCGCTATCTCTTCTCCCCCTCTCCCTTCTCCACCTATCCCTTCTGCCGCTATCTCTTCTCCCCCTATCCCTTCTCCCGCTATCTCTTCTCCCCCTATCCCTTCTCCACCTATCCCTTCTGCCCCTATCCCTTCTTCCCTATCCCTTCTGCCCCTATCCCTTCTCCCCCTATCCCTTCTCCCCCTATCCCTTCTCCCCCTATCCCTTCTCCCCCTATCCCTTCTCCCCTTTCCCTTCTGCCCCTATCCCTTCTCCCCCTATCCCTTCTCCCCCTATCCCTTCTCCCCCTATCCTTTCTGCCCCTATCCCTTCTGCCCCTATCCCTTCTCCCCCTATCCCTTCTGCCCCTATCCCTTCTCCCCCTATCCCTTCTGCCCCTATCCCTTCTCCCCTATCCCTTCTGCCCCTATCACTTCTCCCCCTATCCCTTCTCCCGCTATCTCTTCTCCCCCTATCCCTTCTCCCCCTATCCCTTCTCCCGCTATCTCTTCTGCCCCTATCACTTCTCCCCCCTATCTCTTCTCCCGCTATCTCTTCTCCCCCTATCCCTTCTCCACCTATGCCTTCTCCCCTATCACTTCTCCCCCTATCCCTTCTCCCACTATCCCTTCTCCCCCTATCCCTTCTCCCCTATCCCTTCTCCCCCTATCCCTTCTCCCCCTATCCCTTCTGCCCCTATCCCTTCTCCCCCTATCCCTTCTCCCCCTATCCCTTCTGCCCCTATCCCTTCTCCCCTTATCAATTCTCCCCCTATCCCTTCTCCCCCTATCCCTTCTTCCCTATCCCTTCTCCCCTATCCCTTGTGCCCCTATCCCTTCTCCCCCTATCCCTTCTGCCCCTATCCCTTCTCCCCCTATCCCTTCTGCCCCTATCACTTCTCCCCCCTATCCCTTCTCCCGCTATCTCTTCTCCCCCTATCCCTTCTCCCCCTATCCCTTCTCCCGCTATCTCTTCTGCCCCTATCACTTCTCCCCCTATCCCTTCTCCCGCTATCTCTTCTCCCCCTATCCCTTCTCCACCTATCCCTTCTGCCCCTATCCCTTCTCCCCTATCCCTTTCCCTTCCCTGCCCCTATCCCTTCTGCCCCTATCTCTTCTGCCCCTATCCCTTCTCCCCCTATCAATTCTCCCCCTATCCCTTCTGCCCCTATCTCTTCTCCCCCCCTTCTCCCTATCTCCCCCTATTCCTTCTCCCCCTATCCCTTCTGCCCCTATCCCTTCTCCCCCTCAATTCTCCCCCTATCCCTTCTGCCCCTATCTCTTCTCCCTATCCCTTCTACCCCTATCCCTTCTGCCCCTATCTCTTCTCCCTATCCCTTCTCCCCCTATCCCTTCTGCCCCTATCTCTTCTCCCCCTATCCCTTCTGCCCCTATCTCTTCTCCCCCTATCCCTTCTGCCCCTATCTATCCCTTCTCCCCTATCCCTTCTGCCCCTATCTCTTCTCCCCCTATCCCTTCTGCCCCTATCTCTTCTCCCTATCCCTTCTCCCCCTATCCCTTCTCCCGCTATCTCTTCTCCCCCTATCCCTTCTCCACCTATCCCTTCTGCCCCTATCACTTCTCCCCCTATCCCTTCTCCCTCCCCTATCTCTTCTCCCCTATCCCTTCTGCCCCTATCCCTTCTCCCCCTATCCCTTCTCCCCCCTATCCCTTCTGCCCCTATCCCTTCTCCCCTATCCCTTCTGCCCCTATCCCTTCTCCCCCTATCCCTTCTGCCCCTATCACTTCTCCCCCTATCCCTTCTCCCCCTATCTCTTCTCCCCCTATCCCTTCTCCCCCTATCCCTTCTCCCGCTATCTCTTCTGCCCCTATCACTTCTCCCCCTATCCCTTCTCCCGCTATCTCTTCTCCCCCTATCCCTTCTCCACCTATCCCTTCTGCCCCTATCACTTCTCCCCCTATCCCTTCTCCCGCTATCTCTTCTCCCCCCTATCCCTTCTCCACCTATCCCTTCTGCCCCTATCCCTTCCCCCTATCCCTTCTCCCCCCCTATCCCTTCTGCCCCTATCCCTTCTCCCCCTATCCCTTCTGCCCCTATCCCTTCTCCCCCTATCCCTGCCCCTATCCCTTCTCCCCCTATCCCTTCTGCCCCTATCCCTTCTCCCCCTATCCCTTCTGCCCCTATCCCTTCTCCCCCTCCCTTCTGCCCTATCACTTCTCCCCCTATCCCTTCTCCCCCTATCTCTTCTCCCCCTATCCCTTCTCCCCCTATCCCTTCTCCCCTATCCCTTCTGCCCCTATCACTTCTCCCCCTATCCCTTCTCCCGCTATCTCTTCTTCTCCCCTATCCTTCTCCACCTATCCCTTCTGCCCCTATCCCTTCTCCCCTTTCCCCTTCTGCCCCTATCCCTTCTGCCCCTATCTCTTCTGCCCCTATCCCTTCTCCCCCTATCAATTCTCCCCCTATCCCTTCTGCCCCTATCTCTTCTCCCCCTATCCCTTCTCCCCCTATTCCTTCTCCCCCTATCCCTTCTGCCCCTATCCCTTCTCCCCCTATCAATTCTCCCCCTATCCCTTCTGCCCTATCTCTTCTCCCTATCCCTTCTCCCCTATCCCTTCTGCCCCTATCTCTTCTCCCCCTATCCCTTCTGCCCCTATCTCTTCTCCCCCTATCCCTTCTGCCCCTATCTCTTCTCCCTATCCCTTCTCCCCCTATCCCTTCTGCCCCTATCTCTTCTCCCCCTATCCCTTCTGCCCCTATCTCTTCTCCCTATCCCTTCTCCCCCTATCCCTTCTCCCGCTATCTCTTCTCCCCCTATCCCTTCTGCCCCTATCCCTTCTCCCCCTATCAATTCTCCCCCTATCCCTTCTATCCCTTTCTCCCCCTATCCTTCTCCCCCTATCCCTTCTGCCCCTATCCCTTCTTCCCCTATCCCTTCTCCCCCTATCCCTTCTGCCCCTATCCCTTCTCCCCCTATCCCTTCTGCCCCTATCCCTTCTCCCCCTATCCCTTCTGCCCCTATCCCTTCTCCCCCTATCCCTTCTTCTCCCCCTCCC